>NC_056442.1:33523609-33823609 GCF_018296145.1 Oncorhynchus tshawytscha
TTCAGAGTCAGCATGATTGAGAGTTCATTTCATTACTTTTAAAAATGTAAAAGGTTGCTCTTTCTCTTGCACCAGAGTTTTGGCTGTTCTGAAAAGGTAATAATCCTTAAATACAGATCAAGCCAGATTCTGCTTAGATAGGAACACACAGAACTTGGCCTCATAAAGTTTCAATAATGCTTCAATCTTAAAGAGATACATGTATTACCCCTGGAACAGTTCAGTTTACATTAGCCTACCCGACAATGTCACCTTAACACTTCTCGTTTCAGACCATCTCACCTCCTGGGCCCATCTAAAAAACTATTCTCAGAGTATGAGTGCTGATCTAGGATTTGTTTAGTCTATTAGGTCATAATGAATAAGATTACATGGACAAGGGGGCACAGCACTCCTACTCTGAGATACTTTACAAATGTGGGCCCTTGACTTCAGTTTTCCGTTATTCTGGAAACTCCTACCTGTTTTGAATAATTACGAGCACCCTACTGGCACACACTGGTTAAATCAAAATTGTTTCCATGTTATTTCAATTAAATTACTTTAAACCAACGTGGAATAGACATTGAATTGTTTTCTGTGCCCGGTGGGACAGGTCAAGTTACCTGATCTGTCCGATGTTAATAAATGGGCTCAGGGGTAGCCAGCAGTACTCTTACAAACCTGCTGAATGTTAAACAGGATGTCTGTGTCCTGCACATCCAGATACTGTGAAGTAAATTATATTTTGTAAAAAAAAATTTAAAACTTTCTTCCGAAGGCAAGTTGAGCAAAGACTAATGTAATTTTTGTCTGGCTTGTGCCTAACATAACAAAACCCTTTCCTGTAGCTGAGATAATTGACAGCCAGGTGAGATGATGATTAGGACCTGCCTAGAGAAGGATTGACAGAGCACAGCATGGGGTGAGACCATTATTGAGAGGTTGAACCTTTCTAATTATTCACACAACCTCACATACTTCTTCTTCTTCCTCTTCCACACCAGTCTGTATCCATGCTTATTATTACATTCAGAAAGGTTAAAAACTCTTACTAAGTAAATGCATTTCCTTTTCCACTTGTACGATACGAATCTCTGAAATGCACAAACAATTACCAAAATGCCCCCTTTTTACGTGACTTTGGGAGTTGTGAGATTATTCTTTGTAGCTTTCTGGAACTCAGCAGCAGATTCAAGCTGCTGATTTAATTGTCTCTGGCTGTGATGATTCATCCTATGATTATATCAATTCCAAGCTCAGAACCTCATCAACTAGTTCTTTTCACATCATCTAAATAAGAAATGTCAAATCTAATTAGTAGAATCTATTTAATGTTGTTTATTTACAGTTTTGTTTTTATCGTTGAGGTTTACCGTTTTGTACCCTTGTGTACTAGGCAGTAAGTGAAACTCACTACACATGAGCACAGTTTACATGTGTAGTGAGTTTCACTATCGCACAGATATGTAGACCAACTGTTTTCTGTCAGCCATTGTTGTGAATTGTGTTGCAGCCAAATGTCTATAAAGCTGAGGGATGATACTGGGGAAATGTATCACTTTCCAAATAATTGAGCTATGATTGAACTATGGATGCAAGGACTGACAATCCATTATGGGTTTTAACACATTCTGAAACTATACATTGTTTTTAGATTTGCTGATGTTTTGACACAAACTGTTTTCCCTTGAAATAAGAATCTTGGGCTGTATCTAATCTAAGCCTATAGCTAGGTTTTCTTATTCTGATCCCAGCCATATTCAGACAGTTTAAGATGTGTTGTGCAATGTGTTGTGCATTAGCTAGCACTCTGTCTGAAGCCTAATACATTTTACTCTCATCAATAAATCACTTCCGTTAATCTTTCATTTTCCCTCCATTTGTGCAGGGGCATCTCTTTTTTAAGCAAATCAAATATGATGAATTATACATGGACCACAATAATCTTTCTGAAGAGAGAGAGAGAGAGAGAGGAGAGAGAGAGGGAGACAGACAGACAGACAGACAGACAGACAGACAGACAGACAGACAGACAGACAGACAGACAGACAGACAGACAGACAGACAGACAGGGAGGGAGAGAGGGAGAGAGAGAGGGAGAGAGGGAGACAGAAAGGGAGAGAGAGAGACAGAAAGGGAGAGAGGGAGACAGAAAGGGAGACAGGGAGACAGGGAAACCAAGCGACGGAAATAGTTGTTTTTATATCATCAGTTACACAGTGGACGTTTTAACTGGGTGAGTTAATTATTAACTAATTGCTTCTCTGGGTTATGATTTTTTATAGGACATGAGTCACATTATTTAACAGGCTTCTCTCACAGCACTGATAGTGATGTACTAATGGACAGGAAATTGAATGGCAGTAATGGTATACATATTTCTGACTTCTCATTTCCATGTTATGAGAAGAACTCCACAAGTGCCCCCAGCTATTCTTTGTTAGTCTGCCTGTCTGCCATATTCTCTCTGGTGACAGTTGGACTATAATTTGAAAACCTGAACATCAGTGGCTTAGAGTTTTCTTTTTCCGATATTACATTAATTTATTCCCTATTTCTTCACATGAAGAAGGGTACTAAAGGTAGCCTACAACATTTGGGAAGAAAGACAGACTCATAAAACTATTTGCTCCGGGAAACTTAGACGAAGATAAAGTGACAAAACATGCTCTGATATTGTGCATCAGTAAACACATCCTCTAGATCTCTCAGGCTAGAATGACAACTGAAATGAGACTACTGGTTCAAAAAATACTGTAAAGTATTTATTTTCCTCTTGAAAGTTTCTGTAGAGACTGACTGACTCACTAAATCAAATCAAATTGTTTTTGTCACATACACAGTTTACAGCAGGTATAAAAGGTGCAGTGAAATGCTTACGTGCTAGCTCCTTCAACATTGCAGTACAATAATCGATATCAATAAGTGTTTTGGTCGAGCACTTGAATAAATAGTACAGATGCATTATCTTAATTTGACCATGCTTCTCACAGCAGGAAAATTATCCTGCAGCAACAGGAAATGTGAATTATTATGTGGATTATAATTAATGGACATTTTTTTAAAGGGTTGATCCATTTTTTGTTAGGACAAATCACGTATGATGTTTTTAAAGTGGAAATTACAAACGTAAAAAACCTTGAATGCGCTACAATTTGCATTTCCTGCTATGCAGAAAATTATTTGCGACAACAGTGATCAAATTACAGTGCTAGATAAAGGGGGAGTAATCAGTTTAGTGATGGAGTCCAGGTGTGCCTCATGATGAGGAGCAGGTGTGTGTAACGAGGGTAGCCAGGTGTGCGTAATGATGGGTTGCCAAGAGTGGTGGTTAGTAAACCGGTGATGTCAAGCTCCAGAGCGGGGGAGGAAAGTAGACGTGACAATTGACTGTGAGTGTGTGTGTGTGTGTGTGTGTGTGTGTGTGTGTGTGTGTGTGTGTGTGTGTGTGTGTGTGTGTGTGTGTGTGTGTGTGTGTGTGTGTGTGTGTGTGTGTGTGTGTGCGTGCGCGTGCGTGTGTATGGGTTGGATGTGTGGTGACTCAGTCCAAGTAGTTTGTAAGGTGCAGATAGTCTCTGTGGTACAGATAGTCTCTGAGGTACAGATAGTCTCTGAGGTACAGATAGTCTCTGAGGTACAGATAGTCTCTGTGGTACAGATAGTCTCTGAGGTACAGATAGTCTCTGAGGTACAGATAGTCTCTGAGGTACAGATAGTCTCTGAGGTACAGGTCGGGGAAAGTATACAGCTTGGGTTTTGAAGTTCAAAAAAAGTTTGTTAGCCAACAGTAAACTATGACCCTTTAGGATCCAACACTAGTTAGTTAAGCACAGTAGATGGCTCCCTTTAGGTCAAACACAGTCCGAGCGAAGCACTTAGTATATCAATATCTCAACCTTAGACCATCTCTGACCATACATCTGTGAAATGATGCTGGTGTAAAGAGAGAGTATAAAGGATTCTGGGTATAAAGAGAGAGAGAGTATAAAGGGTGCTGGGTATAAAGAGAGAGAGTATAAATTGTGCTAGTATAAAGAGAGAGAGTATAAAGGATTCTGGGTATAAAGAGAGAGAGTATAAAGGGTGCTGGGTATAAAGAGAGAGAGTATAAAGGGTGCTGGGTATAAAGAGAGAGAGTATAAAGGATGCTGGGTATAAAGAGAGAGAGTATAAAGGATGCTGGGTATAAAGAGAGAGAGAGTATAAAGGATTATGATATAAAGAGAGAGAGTATAAAGGATGCTGGGTATAAAGAGAGAGTATAAAGGGTGCTGGGAATAAAGAGAGAGAGTATAAAGGGTGCTGGGTATAAAGAGAGAGAGTATAAAGGATGCTGGGTATAAAGAGAGAGAGAGTATAAAGGGTGCTGGTATGAAGAGAGAGAGTATAAAGGATTATGGGTATAAAGAGAGAGTATAAAGGATTATGGGTATAAAGAGAGAGAGTATAAAGGATTGTGGGTATAAAGAGAGAGAGTATAAAGGATGCTGGGTATAAAGAGAGAGAGTATAAAGGATTATGATATCAAGAGAGAGAGTATAAAGGATTCTGGGTATAAAGAGAGAGAGTACAAAGGGTGCTGGTATAAAGAGAGAGAGTATAAAGGGTGCTGGTATAAAGAGAGAGAGTATAAAGGATTCTGGATATAAAGAGAGAGAGTATAAAGGGTGCTGGGTATAAAGAGAGAGAGTATAAAGGGTGCTGGTATAAAGAGAGAGAGTATAAAGGATTCTGGGTATAAAGAGAGAGAGTATAAAGGGTGCTGGTATAAAGAGAGAGAGTATAAAGGATTCTGGGTATAAAGAGAGAGAGTATAAAGGGTGCTGGGTATAAAGAGAGAGAATATAAAGGATTCTGGGTATAAAGAGAGAGAATATAAAGGATGCTGGGTATAAAGAGAGAGAGTATAAAGGATTCTGGGTATAAAGAGAGAGAGTATAAAGGGTGCTGGTATAAAGAGAAAGAGTTTAAATGATGCTGGGTATAAAGAGAGAGAGTATAAAGGGTGCTGGGTATAAAGAGAGAGTATAAAGGATTCTGGGTATAAAGAGAGAGAGTATAAAGGATTATGGGTATAAAGAGAGAGAGTATAAAGGGTGCTGGTATAAAGAGAGAGAGTATAAAGGATTCTGGGTATAAAGAGAGAGAGTATAAAGGATTCTGGGTATAAAGAGAGAGAGTATAAAGGGTGCTGGGTATAAAGAGAGAGAGTATAAAGGGTGCTGGTATAAAGAGAGAGAGTATAAAGGATTCTGGGTATAAAGAGAGAGAGTATAAAGGGTGCTGGTATAAAGAGAGAGAGTATAAAGGATTCTGGGTATAAAGAGAGAGAGTATAAAGGGTGCTGGGTATAAAGAGAGAGAATATAAAGGATTCTGGGTATAAAGAGAGAGAATATAAAGGATGCTGGGTATAAAGAGAGAGAGTATAAAGGATTCTGGGTATAAAGAGAGAGAGAGTATAAAGGGTGCTGGTATAAAGAGAGAGAGTATAAAGGATTCTGGGTATAAAGAGAGAGAGTATAAAGGGTGCTGGGTATAAAGAGAGAGTATAAAGGATGCTGGGAATAAAGAGAGAGAGTTTAAATGATGCTGGGTATAAAGAGAAAGAGTTTAAATGATGCTGGGTATAAAGAGAGAGTATAAAGGGTGCTGGTATAAAGAGAGAGTATAAAGGGTGCTGGTATAAAGAGAGAGAGAGTATAAAGGGTGCTGGGTATAAAGAGAGAGAGAGTGGACAGTGCTGATCTACAGTCCAAACTGATCCTACCATATATCAACACTCCTACTCTAAGACTATGGTTGTGTCCCTAAGGGCACCATATTCCCTATAGTGTACTACTTTTGACCAGAGAACAGGGTGCCATTTGGAACAAAACCTATTTGTTAATTCAGTCCCTGATGTCCCCACAGTCCCCCCTCTCTCTAACTCTCTCTCCAGTACTGCCTGACACACTGTAACAGTTAATGACACGGCCGGTGCCGCGCCGGGGATGTTACTGCACTGTGGGGGCGTCCTCCCACATGCTCTGCCTAAGGAGAGAGAAAAAGAGAGGAGAGAAAAATATTAGTAATATTCCTTTGTGTCAAACGACATGTCCCTGCATACCAATGAAGGAAGAGACACAGCGTCACAGCAGACATAGCCAGCTAATCGACTACACACACACACACACACACACACACACACACACACACACACACACACACACACACACACACACACACACACACACACACACACACACACACACACACACACCCCTCATTATCTCCATAGCCATAATCATCCTCCTTTAAATTAGTCTAATCCACTTTCAGTAACGGTGGTGTAATGTGCTCCTCTCATTCCTTGGTTCTAGCTAGTGTTAAAGGTCGGGAGTCTGGATTACAGGCTTCTTATTGCTGTGAAAATGACTCAATTTGTCTTAATCACTTCACACCCTGCTAACTGTCATCATTATGGTTCATCTGAGAAAAGAGGGGCAGACACACACCAACACACATACACATCTGAGACATTACAACAGTCCCTGGTTGTGGCAAAGTGGCAATCTAGATTCCCTCTTGTCATTTTCCCGCACTTTTTTTGGAGCACATTGTACAGATAATAACCTCTGTATGAAGTTAAACAGTTAACTTTCCGAAACACCGACAGCCATAGGGAACGGACTGTAATATTAATTAATGAATATTAGCATGAGGTAGAGAATGTGTGGGAAGTCTTTAGCTACTGCTGATGGAAGAGTCAATTTCACACAGTCAGATGCTGAATAATCATAGTCACTTTGTGTGAGCTCTGCAAGAGGTTGATATGTAGCTGTGTAACTGTGTGTGAAACGGTGAGTCTGATACTCTGAGTGAGTATCATTTAACTAATGATCCTTTGAGACAGACACAAGAAACTCCTCAACATGTGCCATAAAAGATGCATTGTCTTTCAACATTTACCTTCTGATTGCCTCATTAAAGTTTACTTTTTGACTTTAGATGTGACTTAGTTCTGTTAATATTATATATAAAGTTCAATAAAAAACATGAGCTGGCGCACACCCAGAAAAAAATATTTTATAAAGTTAACATGAAAACAGTTTTCTGTGAAGAAAGAGTACAGTCTGAAGAAGTGGAAACATGGTGTGTAGTATTGTACTGTATTTTGTACTGTATTTTGTATGTTCCTTCTCTCATTGCTCAGATCAGAGGTTCCAATGTTTGATAGAACTTCCGCCTCCTGCTGAGAAGCAGTACTATCACATACTCAAAAGCACTCAGCTTGCCCCTCCCGGGTGGCGCAGTGGTTAAGGGCGCTGTACTGCTGTGCCCAGGCTCTGTCATAACCGGCCGCGACCGGGAGGTCTGTGGGGCGACGCACAATTGGCCTAGCGTCGTCCGGGTTAGGGAGGGCTTGGCCGGTAGGATATCCTTGTCTCATCGCGCACCAGCGACTCCTGTGGCAGGCTGGGCGCAGTGCGCGCTAACCAAGGTTGCCAGATGCACGGTGTTTCCTCGACACATTGGTGCGGCTGGCTTCCGGGCTGGATGCACGCTGTGTTAAGAAGCAGTGCGGCTTGGTTGGGTTGTGTATCGGAGGACGCATGACTTTCAACCTTCGTCTCTCCCGAGCCCATATGTTGTAGCGATGAGACAATTGGATACCACGAAATTGGGGAGAAAAAGGGGTAAAAAGGGGTACAAAATAAATGTATTAATTTAAAAAATTAAAAAGCATTCAGCTTGAGATGTAATATTTATTTTTCTTAAACCTTTTCTGACGAGGGGAGAGAAGGAAACCACAGTGTGTTCTGTCTCTCTCTCTCTCTCTCTCTCTCTCGCTCTCATTAAATAAATTACAGCTTAAAATCAATAACATTTTGTTATCGCACAGACTTTTATTTTATTTTATTTAACCTTTAATTAACTTGGCAAGTCAGTTAAGAACAAATTCTTATTTTACAATGACAGGCTACCCCGGCCAAACCCTCCCTAACCTGGACAACGCTGGGCCAATTGTGTGCCGCCCTATGGGACTCCCGATCACGGCCGGTTGTGATACAGCCCAGGCTTGAACTAGGATCTGCAGTGCCTTAGACCTCTGTGCCACTCGGGAGCCCAAAACAAGACTCAGGGTAATCTAATAATCATCCAATCATGCTTAAAATTCTAATCATGCGTCATAAAGATTTATTGGCCCGGCTAATTGAAATTCCTGGATCTCAGTGTTGTTTTGTTAACAAAGCTGCTAATTGATGAGGAAAAAACAGAGTTGACAGGTTGAAGTGGTCATAGAGAGAGGAGAGGAGACTCTACATGACAACAGAGTGATAAATTACATAAATTGCTTTTACGTGTACTGTAAATTAAAGGCTCAAGTAGTGAAGTACTAATAAAATGTTCACTAGTGTTCTTCTGTAATGAATGAAATGGGGTGCCACACTGCACACACTATCCAAGGCAACTGAGAATGAACTCTAGACAGTGCTTTTAGCTAGGAAATAAATTCTACTGTAACTACTGTGGCAATTGTTAATTTTTTTAGTATTTTACGCCCTTTTTCGATCTTGTCTTATCGCTGCAACTCCCCAACGGGCTCAGGAGGCAAAGGTCGAGTCCTCCAAAACATGACCCACCAAACCGTGCTTCTTAACACCTGGTCGCAGCTCACCGACCTGTCAATGGACAAAAAAATGTAACATTAGCTTGTGCTAACAACAACAACGGCGCACAAGAAAATGAATTGTGACAGCTATGTCTCAACCAATCATTAGACTACAGCGGAGGGTGTTGACAGTGTGTGTGTGTGTGTGTGTGTCTGGTGTGTGTCCCTAAAAGTGTTGACAGCACCTAATTGGGCCATTGGCCAGATTCCATACAGGGTGTGAAACAGACATTGGGTCCATGATCCACCAGGGGCACAGAGTGTACGATGACAAGCCGATACAACACTGGACACTATTGACGGTCCAGAATGATCCATAATAGGGCTATTAGGGCAACAACTCCAGAATGTCAGGAAGCCTTGCTGGTCCTAGGGGTGAAGTGAGGTTCCTGTAGGGTTGTAAAGAAAAGCTCATGGGTGTGCATAAGAGCCAAGTTTGAACCCAGTCGGTTACATCACATTACAAAGTGTCCAGATGTATTAATAACCAGGTTGAGCCATCGCAGGCCTCCCCTCTGTGCAGATCTCCCTTTCTCTCTCTCTCTGAATATGTCAAGAAAGTTCATGCCAGCCATGTGATTTCTCTCTAAAATATTATGAATGAGACTCCTCTGATGTTGACCGGACTGCACAAATGGACAAAAAATGTGCTTTTCTTTTGAAATAATTGACATTACTTAGTGACCCCAAACTATTGAATGGTAGTGAATATTGTGTATTTCATTTGTTGTTTAATTTTCTGTTTGGAGCCCAGGACGAGAAGGCGTTGCTTTGGCAGCGGCTAATTGGGAATCCTAATAAAACACTAAAATAATACTACTACTTCCGACGGCCATGTTAACATAATGTATTACTGAGCTGTAAAACAATGTTATTTTTGTAATAGGTGTTGTCATAACCCTTTGGAATATTAGCAGTTTACAGGGTTCCTATATTTGGGTAACCGTGGTGATAATGGCAAACTGATGGTTGGGTAACCGTGGTAATAATGGCAGAGATGGTTGGGTAACCATGGTGATAATGGAACAGTGATGCAGTGTCCCCCTGCTTATTGGGTTCTGGAAATTAGATAAGAAACAGTTTGATCCCTGAGGATTGGGAGCCTTTCTAGTGGCTTGTTAAATGGTAATACTTTACTTAAAGCCTTCAGGTGTAACCCATTATGATGCTGAGTCTTGCCTAGACTTTGTTTTAACATGTAAGACAAACTTATTTAAGATTATATGTAGTTTCCACCAACCTTTGTTGACCGGTTGCATCACCGCCTGCTATGGCAACTGCTCGGCATCTGACCGTAAGGCGTTACAGAGGGTAGTGTGTACAGCTCAGTACATCACAGGGGCCAAGCCTCCTGCCATCCAGGACCTATATAATTGGCAGTGTCAGAGGAAAGCCCATAAAATCATCAAAGACTCCAGTCACCCCAGGTCATAGACTGTTGTCTCTTCTACCCCACGGCAAGCAGTACCGGAGCACCAAGTCTAGGACAAAAAGGCTCCTTATCAGCTTCTACCCCCAAGCCATAAGACTGCTGAACAATTAATCAAATGGCCACCGGACTGTTATATTGAACCCCCCCTACTGCTACTCACTGTTTATAATCTATTCATAGTCACTTCATCCCTACCTACATGTACAAATTACCTCAATTAACCTGTACCCCACACACTGACTCGGTACCAGTACATCCTGTATATAGCCTTGCTATTGTTATTTTATTGTGTTACTTTATACATTTTATTTTTTACTTTAGTTTATTCTGTAAATATTTTCTTAACTCTTCTTGAACCGCATTGTTGGATAAGGGCTTGTAAGTAAGCAAGCATTTTACGGTAAGGTCTACACTTATTGTATTCGGCGCATGTGACAAATACAGTTTGATTTGATTTGACAATACACATTTACGCAGCCGACAGATTCAATGTTTGTTTGTTTTCTCAACTAAACTACTGCCAAACCCCTGTTGGCCTACTTAGGGTCCCAAGCCGTACTACCCTGCTGCCTGTGATGTGAGAATGCACTTTGTTGTGGCAGCCAACTCTCCTCAGGTGCTCATATTTAAGCTGTAACTGCTTTGCATTCTTGTCAGTGTCTGTGTCCCAGCAGAAATATACAGCAGAGAGAGACCATCACCAGGGTAATGCAGGGAGTACCAGAACAGTCACTGTGATACAGCTATTGCTGCTACATGAGAACACAGGGACACAGGGACAAGAAGACAATTAAACACGTAGCCTCGCCAGCACCACTAGCTGCGGAGACTCACTTACAATGACATTATCTCAGACATTCAGTAGGTCACGTCATTGGGTATAGGGCAGAATAAAGAAATAGAAGAACTCAGGGGCTGAGGGATTCAAATGCACAGCTTCCATATCTGTTCTCACTCAAACACCTGCAGTTTGAAGGTTAGAGATAACATTGCAATGGAGGGAAAAGAGGAGACAGGTAGAGAAAACATTTTGACGGAAGAATATGGAAAATATAGTTGTGTTTGGTGAGAAAATGGGAGAATATTCCCTATTATATCCTGGTGCTTCATTGATGCTTCTTCCTGTGCCTTGCATAAGGTAGAAGCAGTACGCGTGGGGGTTCAGGGTGAACTTCACTCTGTCTAGTCTGGCTGTATTGGACCCGTGGTGTTCAGACCAGCAGGAGGAATCAGGTTAATGTGTCACAAATTGCCTTTAAGTGGATTGATGTGCAAAGTGGTCAGACTACATCGACATAGTTAGTCTGCCTCAGACAGTGGATTCAGTCAGAGAGTGCTAATATCTTTTCACCGCTCATAGTGCATATAACCCCATACCCACCCCTCTCTTGCTCTGTCTCTGTCTCTCTTTGTCTCTGCCTCTCTCTATATATATTTTTTTCTTTGTCTTTCTCTCCCTCATCTCCCACTATCTCAATTAGATGCCATTTGATTTAGTATGGATGCTACAGCAGACATGGATTGTCATTAGCACACCATGGTCGACTGTCTGACTTCTGTGACTCATTGAAATGGGTTCAGTATTTAGCCCGTCATATACATCCTACAGAGCCTGTCTTTAAGGAATTTACTCAGGGTCCAGTCTCCTTCCATCCCCTCTGCTTCTTCCTTCCTCGTAACCACTCACTCTCAAAGGTCACTCACTCTGCCAGGAAGCATATAAATACACAGAGAGAGAGAGAGAGAGAGAGAGAGAAAGAGAGAGAAAGAGAGAGAGAGAGAGAGAGAGAGACTGGTGCTGCTCATGAATGGTAATATGGACTTACAATACAACTCGTGTTGTCCAAATGCAGTATCTTGGACCAGGTGGATTGGAACACTGCCCATGTTGTGTGAATATACCTGATCGGTAATGTGAAACAAAGTATTTGAAATTATCAAGCTCTTTCTGTCAAGTGGTTTAAAGGTTGGGGAGCTCCACTTTCCTTATAAAGGTGTCTTTGTCCTACTCCTCTTTCTGTTGCATGCTCCTCATACTAATATATTACCAATACTTCAGCAATGTCATCGGTTCACTTTATATACAGTGCTAACACACACTTAGAAATGCAAGCCCAATACATTGAATCAGTCTCAGATTGAATGATTACATTATAAGTTGTATGATTCAAGTGTGGATATTGGGACAGAGGCTACAGTATACTGCATCATTGTCAACTTGATAATTTATTCTACCTTATTTGCATATTTCCCAGAGTGCCTTGTCTTTCGTGGGAATTATAGTTACCGTAGTTACCACCCATTACTATTTGTTAGCGAGAAAGCCATGGTTGTTGTATTCAATGGTTTTCAGTACTGTAGCCTTCACCAAGTGAGTGTCTAAGTGAATATATTATCTTTAAAATGAAACTCTTTATGACAATACATTACATATACCATAAGGCCTTTCTTTGAGGGCCTAGTTACACCCTAACACAGTGATCTGAAACTCCTGGTTTACAGGCCACATCAAGCCTGCAAGTCACATTATGCTGACTTGCAAAGTGATGTGTCATTCCAATTGAAATCCAGACAGAGTGAGGATATTCAACAATTGACCCTTCGCTAAGCCCTGCCCCTCTTGGTTACTGTTGGACAACATTTTCCCAGGAAGCCTAATTGCCCCTTCTAACCACTGGTGAAATGATCTCAAACTCTGTTTTTAATATGAAATTAGATTAAACAAAGACGACCCCTTGCTAATCAGGAAACGCTCAGGTACAGTATGTTGTGGTGGACTGTCATTACAATTGCTTCACAGGAATCTGGTAAAATTGTATTTGTAGTGTGGTTAGCCACTGAATGGCTATGAATGCACTGTGCATGCAGTCAAAGCTACTAACCAAAGTTACTAAGCACCAAGTGCTCTCGAATTGTTTGCTGATTTTATTATATTCCTAATATATCCAATACATTTAAAGAAAACAAGTTATATTAAGTGGCTAGCTAACAATTTTTCCTACTGTCCTCACTGGCTTTCATATGTTTCAAACATGAGCTTGTCTGAGGTGTCGGACTTGTCGACAGTTGCTATCCATTGGAACACTACGATTGGTTTCCCAAAATTCTGCGACGGCATCCTGCATTCAGAATTGCCAGGGAAGGGAAGACTGATTATTGAGACTACCTAAATCATATCAACTGGAACAGCCATCTCAGCAACGGGTGCAGTAAGTCCAACTACTAACAGATTGGATTAGTTTAGAAAAATGTATGTTATTTATGTTTGTGTAGCATAAGGTTAATCAACCGATCAAAGTACATGCAAAAACACAGGTATTGAAAGAAACAATTCTGAAAAATCAAGCAAACTAGCACATTAGCTCAAATTCCTGTCCTTTTGAAGTCCACTCACAGAATAACGCTGATTAAGCAATTGGTTAAGATGGATTTTTTTTAAATGATTTTTTTTACAGTGTACAACTTTCATAAAATATAATGTTTTTGTCATGCTACTGTATATGAGTCTCGTAAAAATAGTTGAAAGCACTAAAGTGTAATCTCGAGTCTATACGTTCATTCTCACCTGCCCTGGCTGGTGTGTGGCACCCCATTTCATTCATTACAGAAGAACACTATTGAAAATGTCATTAGTAGACTGAGAGAGAGAGAGAGGGAGAGAGAGAGGGGGAGAGAGAGAGAGAGAGAGAGAGAGAGAGAGAGAGAGAGAGAGAGAGAGATTAGGCAGAACATTCATAGAAACATTATCATCTTGGAGAATTGTTCATTGTTGTTAAAGTGGTAGTCCTTTCCTGCAGTCATTGGACAAAATCGCCCACTAATGGCCTCATGGGTGGAATGTCATTAATATTTTTTATAATTTCATAATTATCAACATTATGAAGAAAATAATTATTGATACACACAAAACATTAAAAAAGAGCAGCATTGCAGTTCTTGACACAGACCAGTGCGCCTGACACCTACTATTATATACCCCGTTCAAAGGCACATAAATAATTTGTCTTGCCTATTCACCCTCTGAATGGCACACATACACAATCCATGTCTCAATTGTCTCAAGGCTTGAAAATCCTTCTTTAGCCTGTCTCCCCTTCATCTACACTAATTGATTATGATTTTACAAGTGACATCAATAAGGGATCATAGCTTCCACCTGGATTCACCTGGTCAGTCTTTGTCATGGGAAGATCAGGTGTTTTATAAAGTGTAATATTGGTATGCAAACTCAAAATGTAATACAGTTGAAGTCGGAAGTTTACATACACCTTCGCCAAATACATTAAAATTAAAAGTTTTTCACAATTCCTGACATTTAATCCTAGTAAAAATTCCCTGTTTTAGGACAGTTAGGAGCACCACTTTATTTTAAGAATGTGAAATGTCAGAATAATAGAGCATGATTTATTTCAGCTTTTATTTCTTTCATCACATTCCAAGTGGGTCAGAAGTTTACATAAACTCAATTCGTATTTGGTAGCATTGCCTTTAAATTGTTCAAACATTTCAGGTAGCCTTCCACAAGTTTCCCACAATAAGTTGGGTGAATTTTGGCCCATTCCTCCTGGTAGAGCTGGTGTAACTGAGTGAGTTTTATAGGCCTGCCTTGCTCACACACGCTTTTTCAGTTCTGCCAAACATTTTCTATGGGATTGAGGTCAGGGCTTTGTGATGGCCACTCCAATACCTTGACTTTGTTGCCCTTAAGCTATTTTGCCACATCTTTGGAAGTATGCTTGGGGTTATTGTCCATTTGGAAGACCCATTTGCAACCAAGCTTTAACTTCCTGACTGATGTTTTGAGATGTTGCTTCAATATATCCACATCATTTTCCTGCCTCATGATACTATCTATTTTGTGAAGTGCACCAGTACCTCCTGCAGCAAAGCACCCCCACAACATGATGCTGCCACCCCCGTGCTTCACGGTTGGGATGGTGTTCTTCAGCTTGCAAGCCTCCCTCTTTTTCCTCCAAACATAACGATGGTCATTATGGCCAAACAGTTATATTTTTGTTTCATCAGACCAGAGGACATTTCTCCAAAAAGTACGATCTTTGTCCCCACGTGCAGTTGCAAACCGTAGTCTGGATTTTTTATGGCGGTTTTGGAGCAGTGGCTTCTTCCTTGCTGAGCGGCCTTTCAGGTTATGTCGATATAGGACTCGTTTTACTGTGGATATGGATACTTTTGTACCTGTTTCCTCCGGCATCTTCACAAGGTCCTTTGCTGTTGTTCTGGGATTGATTTGCACTTTTCGCACCAACGTATGTTCATCTCTAGGAGAAAGAACGAGTCTCGTTTCTGAGCACTATGGTGGCTGTGTGGTCCCATGGTGTTTATACTTGTGTACTATTGTTTGTACAGATGAATGTGGTACCTTCAGGCGTTTGGAAATTGCTCCCAAGAATGAACTAGACTTGTGGAGGTCTACAATTTTTTTTCTGAGGTTTTGGCTGATTTCTTTTGATTTTTCTATGATGTCAAGAAAAAGGCACTGAGTTTGAAGGTAGGCCTTGAAATACATCCACAGGTACACCTCCAATTGACTCAATGATGTCAATTAGCCTATCAGAAGCTTCTAAAGCCATGACATAATTTTCTGGAATTTTCCAAGCTGTTTAAAGGCACAGTCAACTTAGTGTATGTAAACTTCTGACCCACTGGAATTGTGATACAGTGAATTATAAGTGAAATAGTCTGTTAACAATTGTTGGAAAAATGACTTGTATCATGGACAAAGTAGATGTCCTAACCGACTTGCCAAAACTATAGTTTGTTAACAAGAAATTTGTGGAGTGGTTGAAAAACAAGTTTTACTGATCCCACCTAATTGTATGTAAACTTCCAACTTCAACTGTTGGTGGTTCCAGCGTGGGAATGAAAGCAGTGTAGACACACGATTCCTTGGAGAGAATAACAAGGTGGTCCTGCTTGAATTCACCCTCTTAGACACAGCTACTCATCCATAGCATAGATTGCTAAAAGGTTCCTTTGTCTTCTTCAACAACCTCGTGTTGCGTTTTGGGGTTGCTGACTACTCAGACCTTGATGTTAATTCTCGGTTCAGAAATGGGCATTTCTGCCTTTAGGGCAAGTTCTCTGGGCGTAACTAGTTACAAGGCAAGGTCTGGATTTTACTCAGATCCAATTTAGACAACTAACTTCACATTTCATCTTTACAAAAACCTTAGCTTTGATCTGGACGTTTTCCACACAACGTACAGTACAGTATGCAAAAAACAGGTACATATTATGAAAACTCTTCAAGTTACAATGTTTTTGTTATAACGTCGCCATTTAACTTTCAATAACATAAAACAAATGAAATTAATTTTCATATTCCATCTATCGTCATTACTACCATTTTGGCTGACAAAACACATTTTCCCAAAGTCCATTTATTGCATTTTACTGTTCTGAGGTAGGATCTCCATAGGCCCATCATACATTCCATTCCTCCACAGTGAGAGGAATTACAATGGGCGTGAGGTGTCATAAAAAAAACACCGCCAGAGGGATCTCTCTCCCTCAGGCGGGTGTGAGAGATGTCTCTTGTAGGGGTGTGGTCCACAGTAATCTGACCCTGACAGGCCAGTCATGACAAGGGTTTACTAACACCTGAGTTCTATTAGCCATGTTAACGATGACGTTACTTTAGCTAATATAGTGACAACGATATAGGCCGTGTGTAGCGGTCAGAGATTATGATATGGTTTGGCTTGGAAAGATTTTTCGCCTGGTCACAGACAGAAGATGTATTGTGCATTGAAGTCCACAAGCGAAGAGAAATGGTGAGAGGATGAATGAGTGTAGATGTGAGAAAGAATACAACGTGCTTGCTATGAAAGTGAACTGTGTTTACGTGTGATCAGGGGTGTGTTCATTCCGCCGATTCTGTTGAAAAATGTTTCTTAAACCTGAAGCAAACAGAACGAAACGGGGATTAACAACTGTTGGACTAATGATTTTACCCTAGATCAGCTAGATGCAGGCAAGAATGTGCAAGGCGGTATTGACTGTGTCACTGTCTGTCCATATGTCACTGTCTTTCGCCTCAAATTTTTCTATCGGCCTGTGTGCACTTACGTTGTAAACTTTTATTCATAGTCTAGGTTGTAGCAACCTCATGATGGGTATAGGGGAAATTAGAGTATCATATAGTAGCCTAAACCTATCGATGTTACATTGAACTGGGGAAATGGAATATGAATGACAGTCATCCAATATGCTGTAATAGAAATAAGGCCATGATCATTAAAAAAATAATCATCCTCCATCATCTTAAACGGCACTGTATGAAAATAGTTACAGAAATAGTTGCATGATTTGCATCCATCAGACAAAAGGTATCTCTGTAGAGTAATCAATACTATTTTATACCTTTTGTAAAAATTGAAAATAATAATAACAAATGTACAATTGATTTGGGAACCTACATTCCAGTCCCCCAGTGTCTATGTAGCAAAGGAAAGTTTGTAGCAAAGGAAAGTTTCCTTTCCCTCTCTACCTCACTACTCTTTTCCTCCCCTTTCCTCCCCTTCCCTCCCCCCTACAGTTTGACATGCAGCGCATCACCCTTGAGGAGCTGAAACACATCCTGTTCCATGCCTTCAGAGACCATCTGACCATGAAGGACATCGAGAACATCATCATCAACGAGGAGGAGAGCCTCAACGAGAACTCGGGACACTGTCAGGCAGACTTTGAAGGAAGTGAGTAGAGTAGATTCTGTAGTCTATGGAGAAAGAAAGAAAGAAAGAAAGAAAGAAAGAAAGAAGGAGGGTGGTGTGTATGTGAGAGAGAGAGAGAGAGAGAGAGAGAGGCTAGCTGTCATTGGCGGAGCAGAGCGTGCTGCACGCCCATCCTCCTGTCAGGACGGATCTGACTCCAGCTATCAGGATCCATTACTGTCATAGACTCCACCTGCTGATTTATTGATTGAAGGTGTTTATGGTGTAGGAAGTCATGTGGTCCCCTGGGCTATGACTAGCAGTGATTAAATATGCATAGCCTGGCTCTGCAAAAATGTGTATTTTAAGAAGTTTTGAATACCGCAACAGCAGAGAAGGGTGTTTAGGTTGAACGACCTTATTATGTCTGTAGTGAAGATAATACAAAAGTTGAATGTCAGGAGCAGGAGACCAGAGTTCAGATGAATAGTAACAAAACAAACATTTAAGCATTTCCCCTGAGTATAACTACTCACACCTTCCCCAGTAAGATGTTGGTTCTATAGCCTTTCAGGTTAGAGCCACTCAGAGGTCATTCTCTTCTTAATCTTCTTCTGTGGCAGTCTGATACACAATGTTCCTTGTGAAACTGGAAAGGCTGTGTGATGCTGCAGAAACAAAATGGCCTCTCATGCTGTAGGAGTGGCAACAGATAGTAGGGCTGGATATGGTTTGTAAGGAGCTTTATTAGGTGCAAATCTATACATTTTAGCTCATTTAGATTACACAAGTTTACTTTTGTGTCAGTAGTGATGATTTCAGTGCTTTATGACATCAGAGTTATAAATAGCTTGTGAGAGTGAGAGAGTGAGATGTAAAGCGAGATGGGGGCAGGCTACACAGGACTCTGTACCTGCAGGTCATTGGCCCAGCCCACCTAATTACCACGGTTACCACGGCCCCATAACCCAGTCCGCTGTTTCCAGGTCACTGATTGCCGGTGGGTGACTGAACCGGATAATGGTATCACGGCCTAAAGTTGGCATGGCTTTCAAGTGTGTGTGCGTGCATATCTGTCCATATGTACTATACATTTGTGTCAGTTCTATTTACATCTCGGGTCCCACTGCGCTGCAGATACAAACACAAACACATCATGTGACAGAGAGCAGAGCCTCAGCTGCTGCATAGGATTAATCTCACCTCTGCATTCTTTCTGCCAGTCACACTCTCCCTACCACTCACTCCCTCCTTTCCTTTCTTCCATCCCTCCCTCATTCATTTTCCAACACAAATAACTAATTTCTCCAACCTAAGTCAGGTCCCACCTAAATCAGGTGATTCAGAAGAGAGCCTGGTGCTTTTTGTTTAATAGTAATTTCTCCCCATCAACACCGCTGAAAATGACTTGGTATTAGGCTTTCTCTTTTTTCTTTTCTTACAACAGAGAACGGCGAATGGCAAGAATGTGATGTGCCAGCTTGAAATGGATTTTGGTAATAAACCTCTATGCACCTTTATCTTTCTTTCTCCCTTCCCCCTTTTCTCTCTTCTATTAGTCCATTCTAAAAATAAGAACCGGCAGACGTGTGTGAGGAAGAGTCTGATCTGCGCCTTTGCCATGGCCTTCATCATCAGCGTCATGCTCATCGCGGCCAATCAGATGCTGCGGAACGGCCTGGAGTAGCCACACCCAGCCACGCCCACTGTGAGCGGGAAAAACTAACCTGCATGTGCATGATGAAAGTGGGTGAGGTCATTTCCTGTTTCTTTAGAAAGAAAAAAAAAACGACTTCAAAATGCCTCACTGATGGTGACAAAAAAAACAGAAAACACTGAATGATAAACCATCAGATTTTTCTGAGTGGATGACAGTCTGACGTCCACCGACACTGAGAAGCCAGCATGAGGAGTCCAGCGAGACCCCTCATAACCCCATTACTCTGGCAGGGACATTCAAGGGCTGACTTTCGCTTACTCTGCTGTCTCTGTTCCCTAATGCAATAAAGACACAAGTACAGGAGTTCAGTACTCTTCCTCTCTTCCCTACCCAAGAGTCTTCATATGAAGGTACCTTGGAATTCAATTTGAACTTCTTGCCTCAGAAGGCAGAATCATGGTGGATTGAGACATGCCCTTAGTGTATTTGTACAAGGCAGCATCCTTGTGGATTGAGACATACCCTCAATTGGATCTGTGTGAGAGAGAATGGAGCTGTGCCTCCTGCAGTGCAGAGAGCCTGATTAGTTACAGGGCACACCGCTGCAGTCTGGCTACGCACATACACTCTTACGCACGCATCTACGCATGTACTTCCACACACACAAACACACACACACACACAATAATTGGCCTGTTATTCTAGTTTCCTGAGGGCGGGTGGAAGCCAGCTCACCGCTGGAGCATACAGTAAAGCTCTGGATGCGACAGGCATGATGGTGCCGTCTGCTGTAAGGCTGTTGTTTAAGCTCTTCTAGAAGCTTTCATCCAGAGTTCCGGAGTGAAATCAGTGGGTATTCCTGTGCCCAAATTCCTCACTGTTACTGTATCTGTGTACATTCCCAGTGCTAAACAGAACAGTGTTTGAAAGACCATAGCTGTGAAAAGTCTGGGCTGTACTGTACCTATGATCTAATTCCTCTTGCGGTAGGTATGCCTGAACTCCTGTATTGTATTGACTCTCATGGTAATATATAAACCACCTACAGTTTTGCTGAAGACTGCTTGTAATAGCTACAGTACTGCATGTGATCAAGTCTACGTCGATATGTAAATATGTATGTAACCCATGTTGTTGTTGTCTACGTGTATAGGGTGACAGTGTTCTACTCTGTATGTGCATGATTGTTGGTACACTCTACTCCTGCAGATTTAGAGGTGGAGGGAAGGAGAGAGCACTGTGAAACCAGAGGCTGCTGCCTTCCAAATCACAATACACAGGCAGGCAGGCAGGCAGATAGACAGACAGACACAAAGCTCTCTATGTTCCCCTCACCCTCTGGCCAAAGCCATAGAACTCAATAGAGATGTACTGACTGAAGAACACTAAATGGTTGTTGTTGTTTTCTGTTACAAATGTGTATTTTCAGTAGGAACAGTCCATCCTTTGTGCATGTTGTTGGGTTCCTTCACCCACCCTTTTGCGCTGTACAATCATTTCCACCTATCCCCATGAGCAGAACGGAGAGTAGAATCACAGACTGGTGTAAGAGCCCCATCTAGAGGTTGGCTCAAAAATTCAGATATTTTTTGTAACACAGTGTGCTCCCCTAGCTCTGGTCCAAATGCAGCCTGCAAACATTGGTAAAAACAGTGTGCAGGTGAGGTTGGAAGGCCAAAAGGGCTTATATGAAAACCACACCACAAATATAAGTACAAAAATATAAGTTTGTTCAATCAGTTAAACAAAGCATATTCATTATGACTGTACATGATCAACTCAGTATACAAGAAAATCCATGTTTGATTGTGTGTGTGTGTGTGTGTGTGTGTGTGTGTGTGTGTGTGTGTGTGTGTGTGTGTGAGAGAGAGAGAGAAAGAAAGAGAGTGAGTGAGGCTACTTAGAGGGGATTATTGGATAGTTTGGTTCATCAGGCTGACCCCCAGTCTTCGCTTGAAGTTGATGAGGTTTTGGCAATGTGAAGATAAGAATTCCAGAGTATAGTACATCTGTATCTGATAGAGAATTTACTATGTGGGGAGGGTGGATTATTATTATTGTAGTGGCTTGTGTTAAATAGATGGATTTCAGAATTACCTGGAAGAATCCATTGAAGGGTTTAGGTAAACTTTCTGGGAGGTATGAGTATTTGAAGATGAAAGTGCATAATTGGCGTACATTAATGTCGTAAATAGACAAGATATTGAGTTTCTTAAACAAAGGTGCAGATGGAGTCAGATAATTAGAGGATGTGGCTAGTCTTGCAAAATCTATTTGTATGATGAGTCATTTGTGTAGGTAGGAGGCATCAGGTGCATTCGGAAAGTATTCAGACCCTTTGACTTTTTTCACATTTTGTTACGTTACAGACTTATTCTAAAATTGATTAAATTGTTTTGTTTTTTCCTCATCAATATACACACGACCCCATAATGACAAAGCAAAAACATGTATTTTTTATTTTTGAAAATGTATTAAAAACATTTACATAAGTATTCAGACCCTTTACTTAGTACTTTGTTGAAGCACCTTTAGCAGCGATTACAGCCTCGAGTAGTCTTGGGTTTGACGCTAAATGCTTGGCACACCTGTATTTGGAGAGTTTCTCCCATTCTTCTCTGCAGGCCCTCTCTGTCAGGTTGGATGGGGAGCATCGCTGCACAGCTATTTTCAGGTCTCTCCAGAGATGTTCGATCGGGTTCCAGTCCGGGCTCTGGCTGGGCCACTCAAGGACATTCAATGACTCGTCCCCAAGCCACTCCTGCGTTGTCTTGGCTGTGTTTTAGGGTCATTGTCCTGTTGGAAGGTGAACCTTCACCCCAGTCTGAGGTCCTGAGGACACTGGAGCAGGTTTTCTTCAAGGATCTCTCTGCGCATTGCTCGATTCATCTTTCCCTTGATCCTGACTAGTCTCCCAGTCCCTGCCGCTGAAAAACATCCCCACAGCATGATGCTGCCACCACCATGCTTCACTGTAGGGATGGTACCAGGTTACCCCCAGACGTGACACTTGGCATTCAGGCCAAATAGTTCAATTTTGATTACATCAGACCAGAGAAATCTTGTTTCTCATTGTCTGAGAGTCCTTTAGGTGCCTTTTGGCAAACTCTAAGCTGGAACTCTGGAGCTCTGTCAGAGAGACCATCAGGTTCTTGGTCACCTTCCTGACCAATGCCCTTCTCCCCTGATTGCTCCTTTTGGCCTAGTGGCCAGCTCTAGGAAGAGTCTAGGTGGTTCGAAACTTCTTCCATTTAAGAATGATGGAGGCCACTGTGTTCTTGGGACCATTAATGCTACAGAAATGTTGTGACACTGTTACAGGAATTAAATTCCTCTGTTTTAATATCCAATTAAAATTAATCACTCTGTCAATTCATAAGAGGTTGTAAGACCCTTATTGGTATTAAATGGACAGAGACCAGCCTTTGAAATCAACCAGCTGCGTTTATTCTCGTGAGTACTGCCCATTACACATTTTACCACAGGTTATAAACTGAAAATGACGTCATTAGTTTCAGTACTAGCCCATGTCATCTCCGCTGTAGTACAATGGCTGTATGGTTCTCACATGTCTCTCCCTATTTAAGATAATATATGACCGCGCCAAGGTCATGCTTGTGTAGATAAGCCTTCTAGCCAGACTGGCTATAAGTTCATTCATTTCTACCATGGCACAGACAGTCATTGTTCTAATTCTTGATTATATTTACACACATTATATTCAGTACTAGGATTAAAAAGAAAATTCATACATATACAGTAACATAATAGTATTCTGATTAGTACATATACAGTAACATAATAGTATTCTGATTAGTACATATACAGTAACATAATAGTATTCTGATTAGTCAGTCCTGATTGAAATGTATACATAATTAGTCATCATTGATAAAAATTCCCTTAACAGACACCCTTCCCCAGATCTGTGCTTCGACACAATCCTGTCTTGGCGCTCAACAGATAATTGCTTTTAGCTCATTGCTTGGTTTTTGCTCTGACATGCACTGTTAACTGTGGGACCTTGTGTTCCAAATCATGTCCAATCAATTGAATTTACCACAGGTGGAATCCAATCAAGTTGTAGAACCATCTCAAGGATGATCAATGGAAACCGGATGCACCTGAGCTCAGTTTCGAGTCTCATAGCAAAGGGTCTGAATACTTATGTAAGTAAGGTATTTCAGTTTTTTTTGTTTTTTTGTACAAAAAAAATTCAACATGTTGTCGCTTTGTCATTATGGGGTATTGTGTGCAGACTGATGAGGAAAAGGCTGTAATGTACCAAAATGTGGAAAAAGTCAAGGGGTCTTAAAACTTTCCAAATGCACTGTATGTACTGGCCCAGACAATGGGATATGGTTGAATTAAGCTATACTGTACATGGAAGGTATGTGGAAATGTCAGGTGAATAATCGATGCCTTGTATTGAGATGTATGATCATCAAAACATGAAATGTTGAAAAATAATATTATGATTCTTCCCTATTCTATCTGTATAGAAGCTTTTATGAAATGATGAATGTTCTACCTAAATGATTGTTGGTTCGATTAACTGCACTGTTTGTGGGACATAGATAGGAGTCTTTTATTGGAATTCTGTATGTCTTGCCCATGGCAGAAAATCTCCTTTCTTTTCACCTTGAAGAGGTTTGCATTAAAGTATGATCAATGAACGTCCCCATTCATTTTATCATCATGTTTGTACGGCTGGCTCCTCTGTGAAGTTTCCAAGTTTGTTTTATGATGTCAAAGTAAAAGCACTGATTTGTGTGCAATATCATCTTGCAAATACAGTAGGCTACACTGGATTTAATATTGTTGAGACCACCAATTTAAATTCTCACCTCATTCATTATATAATGTATTCTGTCAAACTGGAGTTTGTTCCTTATTTAGCTGTTTTGAGCTGTCACCCTTGTCTGCTTCATTAATGGCACCCTAATACACATGTTGTGCACTAATATTGACCAGGGTCCATGGGGCTCTAGTCAAAGTAGTGCACTATAGAGGGAATAGTGTGTCATTTGGGACACTACCCTGCCCTAACCCCACAATACACTGTAATACCAGGGTATAGTCTGAACCTTGTGTTGATGAATAAATAAATACATGTTAGCCCACATAAAAGGCTCTGGCCTGGGTATACTATACTGTTACAGGGATTGGAGCTGTACCTGCCATCACAGAATCAGTGCATGTCTTGATCATTAAAACTGATGGTGAATGAGACTGGAAAACTAACAGTCTCACTTCAGTAGCATGGTGTTTGAATTGCACATGTATGTGCTGTATGGACACTACATGAAATACATAGATATACACAGTGCTTAATTTGTGCCGGATCCTGCCGGAACACCTCTCCATTTTGGACTGTTTTTTCCCGGAAACTATTTGGCCGGATCTGGTACCTATTGTGGCATGAAAATGTACAAGAAGTACAATGTAAAAATGATAATGAAAGTTCATTCGAGTTGCTTCTTCGTTAATTCTCGGGCCGGGTTTATGGTTTGAGCAACATTGTAACCTTTGTTTGAGCCCAACGCCAGTCGGTGGCTGTGTGAGAAGCGCGCCATCATCTCTCACATAACTGGAATGAGATTCACTTTGTATGATCTCTCTCCCTCTCAGTTCTGATAGACATGAGCCTGGAACTCTCATCTCTCCGTTGCACATCATCGTGTATTTCCTTATAGAATCATAGCCGCGCGAAGGGTTCTGAAGGAACTGCAGCAGCCTACAGTCGGGAACGCGCGCCAATATGTCAGTGAAAAAAACAGTACGCAGACCAAACATGCCTTTCGTAATATGTCAAATACAATCGAGGTAAAACACAGGTTGGGGAGCAAATGGTTCCTGCAGAAAAGACAAGACTCTATGCTGTAGGTTACAAACATATTTTATAAATTTCCAAATAATGTTCTACAAAAGAGAGCGAAAGGGATGGAGGCTTTTGGCACGCGCTGCGCATCATTGGGTGAGTCAGTGAAACTGGAAATCATTTTTAGGACTATAATTTCTTCCTCATACTGTAGCCTACAATATGTATCTACACACCTAGGCCTAGGCTATTGATGGATTCAAGACAATGTCGTTTTTATTGATCTCAGTTTGTCAGTGTCAGTAGCCTGCCATTTCGATAATTTGTGCGGTATTAAAAAATATTCTGCCAAAGTCTCCAGTCATGGACCCTAAAAATACTCCCCATGTGTGCAACTTCTGTAAGTGCCTCTACTCTACTGCTCTATGCTACTACGCAAATGCGATGATATGCATGCAATGCTTTATTATAAAGGTGATTTCTTTACTCATGCGTTCCGGTACCTCAGAACTCCCCAGGTCACCCCCTCTCACGCTCACTTTTAGTTCCGGCACCTCCCGATTTACAAATTAAGCACTGGAATACAGTACATACATATACACATGTAAACTGTGCATGCACACCATTAAAACATGTAGGGGCAGTTTCCCGGACACACATTAAGCCTTGTGCTGGACTAAATAGCAAGATCAATGGAAAATCTCCATTGAAAGTGCTTTTTAGTCCAGATTTAAGTTGTATTATTAATAATAGCCTGAATAATGTATCTGTAAATACTGAAATCGGTACAAAGTAAATGGAAAGCATTTATGCAATAAAACATCTCTTTTTTTTGTAAATTTTGCTGTATCTCATTGTCTTCCATCAGATACAACTAGTGTTGTTTAGGAGACCACAAAATGGAGGTATAAGCCAGTACATCAGTATGCTGTAAACCTGGTTGTAAATTATAGATCAGCGCCCATATTTACAAAGCATCTCGGCGTAGGAGTGCCGATCCCTGTCCAGGTAATATAAAAGGCAAAACTGATCCTAGTTACTAGGTCAGACAACTGTTATGGAACTGATTACACAGCCTACTGTTGCACTATACTCGCTGAGTAGGGGCCCTAGGCGCAAGCCTAATTGATCTGTAACCTCAATAGGTGTGTGCATTAACATGGAAGTATGAGTGTGCGAACCTTGTTGGGTGTGTGTGTGTACCGGAGGGCAGCGGCCTTGCTTACCGGGGATCAACGGGGATAGATAGCTCTGGCGTGACTCCGTGGTCGGGCCAGCACAAGCGGGTGGTTGATGTTTAAATTGGTGTCAAATAAAACAAAAAAATGGCATTTCAAACGAAATGTACAAAATAAAATAGGCAGTCGAGAGCACTCTCCTTCAGCTCGCTAGCTCCCTCATTGTTATTAATGATCTAAAAGTTAGAACTGATCCTAGACCAAAATAGAAGTGCTGATCTGGGATCAAGTACCTCTGTCCATGCAATCTTCGTTATGATCTAAATACGGGCCTCGACTGCCTCCTTGTTTTTAATGGCTGCCTCCTCTACTCCCACAGACACACTACATAGTGAATGTGATTGTTCCATTCATACCTCAGACGCATTCTCATGGCTCTGCTAGCAGTTTCCTCCGCTGATGCTAGCCAGCGGGGATAAAATGAATGGGAAAAAGGGACTGTCTCTTTTGAAATGAATTAAAAATGATTTTTTGATGCTCTCTTTGACAGTGAAATATATATATTTTAACAACAGTAAATAAATAGAGTACTAACAAAGGTCGCAGTTGTAAATGAGAACTTGTTCTCAACTGGCCTACCTGGTTAAATAAAGGTGAAATAAATAAAATAAATTTAAAAAAATGAAGAACACAAAGCATGGTGTGTCAGAGATAGTTGTGCTGAATCCTGAATCAGTCACAAAACAGTTTGGTCTTAATGCACTTTTCATATTTGTTTCTTTTCAATTTGGAAATATCTTAATACGTTGTTGAAAAGGAACAGCAAAAACCCTTTCAAGAAATCCAAACATTGAAGTTGAATAAATCTGTTGTAGGCTGTGATGGGTTAATATTGTGTCAACTTAATCGCCCCATGTGGTATTTGAATAAACAACTTTAAAAAAATAAATTTAAAAAATACCATCAGACCAGCAGTTTATTGGAAGACAATCTTGGAAAAGTCCAACTGTTAACACCAAGTGAATAATTGTAATAATACAGTATGACATCTGATACAATTCAGTACAATAACACTATCTTGGCCAAAGAAGAATTCTGCATCATGCTGTGGCTACTGCTTCATTGTGTTTTTGATGTTCCACCTCTGTCCGGAGCAGGTCTGAAGCACCAGCGAGTGTCCGAAGTAAACGTTAGCCTGTATCACCTCCAGACAGCGGCCCGTGGCTCTGTTGATGATCGACTCGTTCTGAAGGACAGAGGAAATAGAATGTTCTCAACTGAGTAGGCTACTACCTTCATGGGACCTCAGAGTATTCATAAAGCTTGTCAGACTAAAAGTGCTCATCTAAAATCAGTTTAGCCTTTTACATTATAATGAATGGACAGTGGGGGGATCTGATTCTAGATCAGCACTCCTACTCTTAGATGCTTTATGATCAACAGTCACCTCCAGGCAGCTTCTATCATTTTTTATTTTCAACTTCACAGGTCCTTACAATGTGGTGTTATTACAGTATTACTACACAGGGTTAACCTGCACAGGTCTGGCATGGCAGGGGCTCGCTGCGGCCCTATGCTCTACAGGGAATGAAGAGTAAATAAGTAAGTAAGTAAGTAACATGGTATAAGATAAACTTAAATGAAAGGAATTTTAAAAATTACAAAATGTAAAAAATAAAAAACAATGTAAAAGTGAGTCTGACCTGAGAGAAGTGCCATGTGGTCAGCCTGGTGTTGGAGACTTTGTCACAGTTGAGGAGCTGAGGGAAATTGGAGACCTGGTCGTCCATCAGACAGCGTGTTTCGTCCCCTGTACTGCCCAGAGCGCCGAGGAAAAAATGTCCCTCCTTGGTGTACCGACCCAACTGGGAGGAACAGGGAGACACGACTGTGAATGGCTGGTCAAGGGTTATCAACAACACTATATGTGTTCTCCCCTGTACTGGCCAGAGCACCCGGGAAGAACTCTCCCTCTTTGATGTACTAACACAACTGGTAGGAGAGACACAGGGAAACCAAATTAAGTGGTGAATGGTAAAGGACTATCAACAACAACTAGTTGTGTCCTCCTCAACTTAACTGGGAAGAACACACAGAGAGACAAGTTACAGTAAGTAGTACATGGCTAAAAAGTTATCAAATATTTTTATTTCACAAACGCTAACAAATGATTTTCTGACACTGAAGTCTGGTAGATTGTTTCGACTGCAGTTGATGTATTGCGTTTCCTGCAGAGCAAGTTGTTTCTATTTTTTGAAATCAATTGAAATGATTTGTGATATGATATTATATCCACTCTCATTCAAAGTGGGTCTTAAAAAAAATGCATTAACATGATATGATTGAGACATTTTGTCTGCATATTTTATTTTGACTGTAGAACCCGTCATGATATCCCTACATTTGTATGCGACAGGGGCAAAGGACTACATTCTGTTTTTGTTTTTTTAAAGTTCCTCTGCAGATTTTGCTCTCACAGCTGCAAGGCATAATGCCTCTCTAGTGAACCTAGAATGTCCCAAATAGCACCCTATTTCCTATATAGTGCAATACTTTTGGTCAAATGTAGTGCACTAAGTAGGGAATAAGGTGCCATTTGGGACATACTGTAAACCTAGTTTAATCGGTTACCTGAGGTCCCATTCCGTGACAGGGGTGCAGGGTGGCCGTGTGGTTTACCTTCTCTCCCTGGTCCATACACAGATGGGTCGCTTTGCTACTACGAATCTACAGGGAGGGAGGGAGAGAGAAAGAGAGAGAGCGAGAGGGGGATGGAGGGGGTAGAGAGAGAAAAAGACAAAGAGAAAAAAGGGTGGGAAACTTTTTATGGGGGGGAAAGGCTACTTGGCTGCTAAAAGCATCTTATGAGTGTTTGATAAGTGTTTAGTAAAATTTTGTATATAGGCCCTGTTGCTAGTAAAACTCACCTCCCCATAAAAGAGAGTGTTGTTGTACCTCCTCATCTCTGGATAGACGTTGTCCAGGTACCACTCAAAGTTCTTACAATGCAGAGACTTCCTCAAGGCTACCCTCTGAGAAATGTCCCCATAGTCTATCCCATGGTTCTGGAACAGGGAGTGGTTGATTACAGATTGTGTCCCAAATGGCACCCCAAAGTAGCCTCGTGAGCCATCCTGATCTCGCAAGTTTACAATAATGGTTCGCTGTAAGGAATACCAGGTGGCCCGCGAGGCTAACACCGTAGGGCTCTGGTCAAAAGTATTGCACTATATGGGGAATGGGGTGCCATTTGAGACGCACACACAATTACAAATATGTAACATTAGCAATGAAATGGATGGTGTACATATACTGCATAATGTAGTTAGGATAATGAAGAGATTAATTGAAATAGACTAGTGAAAATCTAGGTAGGGAAATAGGTGTTTTATCTGAACACACTACCATTCAAAAGTTTGGTGTCACTTAAAAATGTCCTTGTTTTTGAAAGAAAAGCACATTTTTTGTCCATTAAGATAACAAAATTGGTCAGAAATACAGTGTAGACATTGTTATTGTTGTAAATGACTATTGTAGCTGGAAATGGCCGATTTCTTTATGGAATATGTACATGCGTACGGAGGCCCATTATCAGCAACCATCACTCCTGTGTTCCAATGGCATGTTGTGTTAGCTAATCCAAGTTTATAATTTTAATTGATCATTAGAAAAATGTTTTTCAATTATGTTAGCACAGCTGAAAACGGTTGTCCTGATTAAAGAAGCAATAAAACTGGCCTTCTATAGACTAGTTGAGTATCTGGAGCATCAGCATTTGTAGGTTTGATTACAGGCTCGAAAGGGCCAGAAACAAAGACCTTTCTTCTGAAACTCGTCAGTCTATTCTTGTTCTGAGAAATGAAGGCTATTCCATGCGAGAAATTGCCAAGAAACTGAAGATCTCGTACAACGCTGTGTACTACTCCCTTCACAGAACAGCGCAAACTGGCCCTAACCAGAATAGAAAGAGGAGTGGGAGGCCCCGGTGCACAACTGAGCAAGAAGACAAGTACATTGGAGTGTCTAGTTTGAGAAACAGACACCTCACAAGTCCTCAACTGGCAACTTCATTAAATAGTACACACAAAACACAAGTCTCAACGTCAACAGTGAAGAGGCGACTCCAGGAAGCTGACCTAGGCAGAGTTGCAAAGAAAAATCCATATCTCAGACTGGCCAATAAAAATAAAATATTAAGATGGGCAAAAAAACACAGACACTGGACAGAGGAACTCTGCCTAGAAGGCCAGCATCCTGGAGTCGCCTCTTCACTGTTGACGTTGAGACGGGTGTTTTGCGGGTACTATTTAATGAAGCTGCCAGTTGAGGACTTGTGAGGCGTCTGTAATCAAACCCACAAATGCTGATGCTCCAGATACTCAACTAGTCTAAAGTACACCCGTTTCATTGCTTCTTTAATCAGAACAACAGTTTTCAGCTGTGCTGACAGAATTACAAAATGGTTTTCTAATGATCAATTAGCCTTTTAGAATGATAAACTTGGATTAGCTAACACAATGTGCCATTGGAACACAGGAGTGATGGTTGCTGATAATAGGCCTATGTAAATATTCCATTAAAATCAGCCGTTTCCAGATACAATAGTCATTTACAACATTAATAACATCTAATAATGTCATTAACACTGTATTTCTGACCAATTTTATGTTATTTTATAATGGACAAAAAAATTGCTTTTCTTTAAAAACAAGGACATTTCTAAGTGACCGCAAACTTTTGAATGGTAATGTATGTACGCAAAACTGATCAGAGAACAGTGTATAGGGTTCAACTTCACCTGACTCCCTGACCTGGAGTTCTATCTGAACATACATGTTCATATGCCCTCCCAAAAATGACTTCAAATCAGTATGTAGGAGAAACTAACCTCCATTGGAATATTCCAGGCCAGGTAGACTTGGGACTTAAACTGGTCCATCCAGACCTCGGCCACACGCAGGGCATTACGCCGCGTGCTGGAGGCTATGTTGCTGTGGTAGGGCTTCTTCATCCTGGCAATGTGAGCCACTCTGGAGCAGGGCAGCACCTCCATACTGCCCCCACACAGCCACACCTGGTAGTGCATGTTGGTGGAGAAATAGTATGAGAACAGAGCACATACCTTCACACACAACAAATGTTCTGCAGGCCTAACACAAATAATTAAGAAAGCAAGTAGACAAACACACAAACAAACAACCCAATGCTTAGCTCTACTCAAATAACCACAATTACATACTTGCTGAAATCGGACAAAAGACAATACAGGATACAGAATGCACTATTCACACACTAGTCACCCTGCCTCTCGCCACCCTAACATACAAAATCTACATCCTAAATGGCACCCTATTCCCTTTATAGTGCACTACATTTGACCAGAGCCCAATTATGCTCAGCCTTCACAGAGAAATGGGTGCCACACAAACCTTGATCCCCAGTTCGATGTTCTCTCCTCCGTAGACGTCCATGCCAGAGTCCAGCAGCCCCAGGTGCCCAAAGTACTCCCGGTTGACCACAAAGGAGCAACCAATCATTGCAGGAGTTCTGAGGGGGGAAGGGTGAATCTGTTTTCCTTATTTTGGCAATTGGGTTCTCTATATTCAAGTGTTTTAGTTGTGTGTATGTATGCGTGTGTACGCATGCCTGAGTGTGTGTATATGCGTGCCGGTGTGTGTGTAGCCTACCTAATGGGTGCGGAGGTGTCCCCGTCATCCCACCACTGTTTGGGGGGGTTGATGTACATGCACCACAGCTCCCAGTTGTAGCCATGGCCAGAGTTCTCATAGCGCTCCAGCTCAAAAGTCTCGTGCTTGATGTTATCGATGGAGGGCAGGATGATCCTCTTGTGGTCCTCTTTGATTCTGATCAGAACCGGCTCAGCCCTGACATAGAGACAGAAAGATGGGGCCAGAGGTTTCTTAAGATCTACTGTCTCCTTCTCTCTCCCTCTGCCTTCCTAATCCTCCAAGTCAGTCCCCCTAGTTCTTCTGAGTTGAGTTGAGTCAAGTTGAGTCAGAAGCAGCTCCCTGTGTAGTGTGTAGTTTTTCTGTGTATTTGTGGGCCCTGGTCAACTCTAGTGTATACATAAGGAACATACCAACACCGTGACTGTACTTGAATACTAGGCCTACTTTTAATACTGTCAGTTGATAAAAGCTTATGGCAATTCAGTTCTTTAGACTATTATTACAAATATGGTATTGCAGATATTCTAGATGGCTAGAAGTAGTATGCAATTCTTTCAGCTGGAAAATCTCACATTGCTGCTTGACCAACTGCTGAAGTATTCCTTCTGATCCCCCCCTTTAAGTCAAAGTTTATTAAACCATCGATCCCAACAACTGAATGTTCAAGTTGAAACCCACACATACACTCACCAGGAGGGTGTGAACTCAACGTGGGCATCGAAGAAACCCGTCACCTCGCTACTGGCTGCCTTCCAGCCCTCGATGCGGGCACGGATCAGTCCCTCTCGCTTCTGGTTCCTCACGATTTTCACCATACCTGGGTAACGCTTGTTTACATAATCCTCCAACGGCCCTTTCAGTTGTTCTGGGACACAACCAAATATAACTAAGCAACACACACAGACAAACATAAGCAAGCAGACACACACAGAAGCACACCCACAAACACTTTCAGAAAAACACTTAAGCGCATGTGCACACACACACACACACACAGAGAAGAGATGTATCTGTTTTCATGGGCCCCAGTGTTGCAGTGCTTTCTAACAGTCTCACAACAACACCAGGGAGAGTTGGGTGCTTCCTGAGCTATGGCTTCTGCGCTATGAGCTTTTTCCCCCTGGACACACTCTCAGAACCCCCACAGCCCTCACTCAAACACACACTGGCAGATCTGCTCAATAGTATGCAAATGGAGTCCATTGGCTCCTACATGAACGAGCACGACATCTTCATGCTTGTGATATTTTTAAATGTGGGTAAAAAGGGAAATGAAAGTATTATCTGAGTTTAGACCGTGTCATTCACTCCCACCTAACGAACACCTGCCCTCACCGTCGTTAGCAGAGCTGCGAGGAAATAGTGCCCGACAGGTGAGGGCGATGGACACTGTCTACCGATTGACCTTGCCTCCCCAGCAGGCGGGAGCGACACCATGTGCCAGCTAACTAGCTCGCTTGTTAGCGACACCGCGTGCTAGCTTGCCAGTTAGCTAGCACACAGTGTCGCCCCCCACCTCCCTCCTGCTGTGTGCCGGAGAAAACCGTGCCTGACAGTCGGGGGCGAAGGACACTGTCTATCGGAGTCGCCCTCGCCTACCGCTAGCACAGCAGGTGGGAGGATGGAGGGACACTGTGTGCTAGCTAACTAGCTAGCTTGCTAGTTAGCTAGCACACGGTGTTACCCCCGCCTCATGTGTACCAGACTAGCTGGCACACAGTGTCCTTCGGTCCCGCCTGCTGAACACCTGCCCTTGCCGTCGTTACCTGAACTGTGGAAAAACAGTGCCGATAGGCGGGGGTGAAGGTCACTGTCTACCGGTGTACGGCTAGCTAGCTACCATTGTCACCCCTGCCCCTTCTGTGGGGTTTATCGGCGGCTGGGATCCAACATTATTGTGCATTAATGCTACCTACTATATTGGAGCGCCCCTGCCTCCAGCCTGTCCTAGCTTAAACATTTACAAATAGTATAAAAAGACGTTCCTGCAGATGCAGGTATGTCCACATGCAGGAACGCCCTTCTCGATGTGCTGACGGATGTGCAGTGCATGTGTGGCTGAGAGAAGACTTATGCAGACAGTAAGAGGGTGTGTGTTATTTGTTTGCATGCCTCTCAATCTCAACCACTGCAATATCTTATGTCCCCCTCTCCATGATGGATTGCTGGCCCTCTGCCATCCTGCCGTGCCAGGAACGTGGGGAATATTGAACCATTTTTCTCTCCTTTTTCTCTTTCACTCTGCCCCTCACTTTCTACTAAACTCTTCCACCCTTTCACTCTCTCCCTCTACCCACATCTCTCCCTCTTCCTTTCTAAATCCACCTTTCTGTACCTATAATTGTCTCTCTTCCTCTCTCTAACCACCTCTCTCTCTCTGCTCACTGCTTACTCTCTTCACAATTGTCCCTCTCCTTGGATGGATGTTGTCAAACAGACATCTTCTCTTACCTTGATCTGACTGTCCTGTCTGTGCAGCAAAACAGCATGTTGGACAATGATGTCTTTATAAAGCATAGAATATAATTAAATTAAATGCATAAACAAAATGTATATTGTATGAATATGTATATTGGATGTGTGTGTATGTGTTCACATGCACTTTCAGGTGTGTGTGTGTATGTGTGTGTGTGCGTATGGCAGTGTGTGTGTGTGTGCGTATGGCAGTGTGTGTGTGTGTATTTCTCCTCACCGTCATCGCTGTAGTCGTCCACCAAGATGATCTCTTTGAGGAGGTGAGCCGGTGTGTGATTGACAGCTGAGTGGACGGAGCGGAGGATTACTGACAACGCCTCATTGACAAAGATGAAGATAAGGGAGATGTTTGGAAGATCCCTGGGGAAGCTGGCCTTTTTACACCTGGAGACCACACACACACGCACAAAGACATGCAGACACACAGAGAGAGACATACACATCATTAGCTATTGTCACTAATGACATCAAATATTAATACATCCTTATACATTGTAGAGAAAGGCAAACGGTGAGTTCATCATTCAATATTCAGGAACATGGTACTTTAACACTCCTATGTAAAGCCAATGACTTAAGTAGCCCTATATAATAATAATAATAATAATAATATGTGTATAGTTAAGCAATAAGGCATGGAGGGGTGTGGTATATGGCTAATATACCACAGGTAAGAGCTGTTCTTATGCATGACGCATCGCGGAGTTCCTGGACACAGCCCTTAGTCATGGTATATTGGCCATATACCACAAACCCCCAAAGTGCCTTATTGCTATCATAAACTGGTTATCAACGTAATTAGAGCAGTAGAAATAAATGTTTTGTCATACCCGTGGTATATGGTCTGATATACCATGGCTGTTAGCCAATCAGCAATCAGGGCTCTAACCACCCAGTTTAAAATATAATGTAGCCCACCCTTATGGCAGAGGGCTCATGTAAAGTACTACCCAACATTCCAGTGTAGGTTTCCAAGTTTATCACCACCATGCAAGCTGCTTCTTCTCCAAGTCTCTTCTGTACATGTTGATGATGAGCTGACACACACCCCCTCTCCCTAGCCTCACAGCAAGTACACTGTGGGAGAGAGTGATAGGAAGTCTATTTTTTACTCTTCTGTACATGTTGATGATGAGCTGACACACACCCCCTCTCCCTAGCCTCACAGCAAGTACACTGTGGGAGAGAGTGATAGGAAGTCTATTTTTTACTCTTCTGTACATGTTGATGATGAGCTGACACACACCCCCTCTCCCTAGCCTCACAGCAAGTACACTGTGGGAGAGAGTGATAGGAAGTCTATTTTTACTTTAGCATTTGTTATAACGAGAGCCAGCCCTAATGAGAGGAAGTGAGGAATCTGTGCTGGCTATGTCCTAATAGTTCAAAGTGGCTTTTGTTTTGAAGTTTTTACTCTTCGACAATGTGTCGGTATCTATCCTTCCTCTTATCGCCTTTCCCTCAACTGTGCTGGTCTTAAAGAATTGGACAGTTGAGAGCAAGTCAGCAGTCACTTTCGACTGCTGAGATACATCCAAAGAATTGTGATACAGTACATCCAAGTAAGTAAGGAAAGGATTGGATGATGTTAGTCTATTTCATAGCTCTAACTCCTAGCTCTTTCTGCTGCAGGGCATAGAGATACCCAATAGAGAGAAGCCTTCCATTGTAGGAGGTAGCTAGACGATACTGTTCTGTTAACAAGCAAAGATATACCAGAAAGAGAAGGCTCCCATTCTAATGTGTTACCATACAAAGAGAAATCACACTCTACATGCATCATGGTCCTCTTAGAGCTCGAAATAGAGAAACTAAATTACAAATGCGTGTGTCTGTGTGTTAGTAGATGTGAGTGTGGGTGTGTTCCCATTCCCTGCGGCTGCCGGCGGGTGTGTATCACAGCTGGTGGTAGAGCAGAGCTGGGGCGAGGGAGTTCTCATCAGGGGCTTTCAAATGGGGTCTGCCTGCTAACCAGCACAGCATTGGGGACAGATATAAATGTCTCTTTAGAAAAGTCTCTAAAAGAGCTGCACTAACGCTAATGTTCAAACATAAATTTGTTTCTGTGTGCTGATGGGTTGTGTACACGCACAAACATAATGTGTGTGTGCGCGCACTTCCGACGTGCGTCCAAGTGTCAATTGCCGCATTAGACTTCATCACAAATAAGACTGCAAAAAACATCAAAGAAAGAGGGATTAGGCTACAGAGATAATACTAGATGGTTTTAAGAATATTGTATTTGTTTTAACACAAAGCTAAGTGGTGCCAAAACAATAACATCTACTGTCATAGCTTTAATCATGACTCTCTGAACATGGCAACAATCCAGTAGCAGCGAAACAACTAACAGACCAAAGTATACACTACCATGTTTATCACTTCTGATTAGATCATGAGCCCAAGATATGGCTGAGATCCAGAGATGGGTATCAAATAAAACAAAGTGCACACACACAGACTAATGCTTGCAACTTGCAGCTTACAAACACAAATGTAATGTTTTGACACAATCCTATGTCAAAGCCTGGATTGGTCTTTGGAAAAACATAAAAGCACATGAAAATTGTAGCGGGTCTATCGTACTGAAACACGGTTGTCAGCTGAGCTATAGTAAGAGTGGCCCTGGTCAAAGGTGATGCTGCACTATATAAGGAATAGAGTGCCGTTATGGGCCAAAAAGAGTGCAATATAGGGTGCCGAAAACTTACTTGCTAGGCCGGAAGTCTGGTATGGACCGGTCCAGTGATATCTTTTGGCTGAGGTAAGCATTGTATCCATATTTCTCCCTCAGTACTTTGGCATCAGCCTCTTCTTTTGAGGCTAGGGTGGCGGGGAAACCCCCTTTACCTCGCCCCCCAAAACCCTCGATCAGCCCCAGGGACTTGGACAGACCTGGAGTTCACAGTCAATAAAAGGTCACTATGCTATAACACATTTGCTTTGTTGTTTTGAGAATCATTGACTTTTAACAGAGGTACAGTAGCTGTATACTATATATGTCCCAAATGGCACCCTATTCCCTATATAGTGCACTAACCTGTGGGCCCTGGACAGAAGTAGTAGTACACTAATTATAGAGTGCCATTTGGGAGGATACTAAGCATCAGCCAATGTAAATAACAGCAATCCTGGTAGGTTTTGAGTGACATACAAAGTAACCAATGAGCCATAGTCATTGTTTTTAAGTGGGTAGGCTAAAGTGCTAAAGAGTCATAGCCTACCATTAAGCTGTCTGTAAACCACGTCCTCCAACGACCCGAGTCTCTTTAGCAATACTTCATGACTGATGCTCAAACCTTGAGCAGTGCCGTTAGATCGTGATTGTCTTTTCACATCTTCCTGACCGATGGTTTTTGCTACTCGTGTGTGGGTGCACTTGGTCCAAAGTGTCATGAACCCCGCGACCGCAACCACGTTCAGCACCAATAACACTCTCCATCTTCTTAACACAAAAGCCATTAAAGTTGTTGATGTCCGGGATCTAAATTGCAGTATTTTTGGAACGATTCAGGAGTCCTCCTTGTTGCGATGTGCAATAAGGTTCAATGTAAATGTGTGTTGATGAAGGCATTTTTTTGTATGTATATACCGTAGGCGACATTCCAACTGGAGAAGCTGGTGCTGCAAATCAACAGTAGATAATTGCTACAGTATGATCAAATTGAACTGTGTGCGCATTGATAGGCTAGGCTACTATCTGCCGGACGTTTAACAGAGAAACAAAGCTGAAACATAGGCTCTATGTCAGATTTCGATTGCTCATATTCTAACATAACTTAGGCTAATTATACAATTTCAATAATAAGCTTTAACCACCTACCATTTCGCATTGGATCAATTTTTAGGCTGCGTCCTAGTTCGGGGTAATTTTGGAGCCTGGTCATGGGCTCTCATACGTGACTTCTCTGTTTAAAATGTATTGTTAGAAGATCAAGCGTAGAAGATGTTAGACAGAGACTAGCATATCTTCAGTTTTGAAGAGTCCGTTTTCTTAAATATTTAAAGAGTCAGAAGGCTATCTCAAGTCTGTCTTTCTTTCTTTGCATCCAGCAGAAGTGGGCTATGACGCGTTTGAGGACAGCCGCTGTCTGTCTCTGACCTCGGATCTTCAAAATCATAGCAGATAAATACTGACCACATAAAACGCCTATCCCATGTTTAAGCATTCTCTGTGCGGCTTTGATCCTCCACGTGTAGGAAAAATAATTGTGAGACGTTTTGAGCGGTGCATTGCACGAATAGACTGCTACACAGCCAGCCAGGCTAAAATATAACCGTCCGCGTAATGCAGCTGCGCGGATGAAAGAAACCTCAAATGCAGAACATAAATGCGTATGAAATCATTCCAAGCGAGGTGTCGTCTCACATTCGGACTATTCAAAGTAATGCAAAACGTTTTTTTTTTTAACCTATTCCCGTATACTCGCCGTTTTCTTATTTTGTCGTGTTATCTAATTTTGCCGAATTATTCCAATGTGCTAGCTAGATAGCGCTTAATAATGGCATGCAGGAAAACAGGGAATGGAGCTCCTAGGAAGAGATTTGTTTTGAGCGTGCCTGGTTAGTGTGCCAGTCAGTCACACAGTGAAGAAAGCAGTTCGTTGATGCAGACGGGTGGGTGGGCTGAGTTGACTCGCACAAATTATCTGCAATTATGGTGCATTCAAATCCTATTTTGTCTGAAACTTTCCTCCCATGATTATTGTAAGCTACTACTGTAAGCCTATGTCCCAACTGAAATAAAGCATTTGAAATAGCATAAAACTGATATAATGAACAACATTTCCCCCACTTCTATCTTCCTAAAAGTTTCAAATAACACATAGGCCTACCAGTTTTACAATTACAAATCTAATCAGAATACTGAAATCGTTTTTATTCTGCTATTTAAATGTAATTATTGCACGCTTAAAAAGCGAGCACAGGCTGTGGATCTGACTTTTCTGGACCCCTCTTCCCGACAGCTAAAGGTCCCAAAGCTTCTGTGCATGTGGTCTTCTATGAATAGCTTCCATAATGTTAGCTGTCACGTTAGCTAGCTATTTGTTGTTCAGAAGAAGGAACGTAAACGTTAGAAATCCGGGTTTGACCGTTGTATGAACAAGCTACTTAGCTAACATTAGCTAATTTTATGCCCTAACTAGGCAGAACTAGGTTGTTATTGTTTACTGAACAATATTCTGCCCCATATATTGTATATCGTTTACATAAAGCCAACATTGCTTTACACTCATTAAAGTAAGTTTCCAATCTAGAGCCGTTTTCTCAATTTTGTTAGAATTAACTAGCTAGCTCCGTTGACCTTAGGTAGCTAGCTAGGTAACTAAGGACGTTGACCTGTCAAGACGAGATGTAACGACGACGAACCAGTGTTGCCAACTCCTCAGTAAGGAAAGTAGCTATTGGCTGTCCTAAGAGTCTCTAGAAGTCACTAAATGATGTCATCACATAATTTGCATAATTGGCCATGTGCATGTAATTGTGATGGATGCTGTAGGAGAGAAGAATAACGTCTTGGGAGAGACAAAAAAGTGAGTAAAAAACACACCCTAAATATGTTTAGAACTACAAATGGAGGGGTGAACTGCTCTGACTGCAGCTGGGAGGGACTGCTGCACGAGGACTGGGCCGCCTGTGAGTGCTTTGGGACAGGGGTGGTGCCCACAGCAGCACCCGCTGCTCATTGAGAAGAGTAAGAATGATACGTGCTTTCACGTCAGAGTCTCCAAATGTCTCCAATAACACCTACAAACAAGCAAGATTTCTGGCTCTCACAGACCTGTAACTTCTTCTTTAAGAGGCTCCTCTGTCCTCCACTCATTACCTGTATTAATGGCACCTGTTTGAACTTGTTATCAGTATAAAAGACACCTGTCCACAACCTCAAACAGTCACACTCCAAACTCCACTCTATGGCCAAGACCAAAGAGCTGTCAAAGGACACCAGAAACAAAATTGTAGACCTGCACCAGGCTTGGAAGACTGAATCTGCAATAGGTAAGCAACTTGGTTTGAAGAAATCAACTGTGGGAGCAATTATTAGGAAATGGAAGACATACAAGACCACTGATAATCTCCCTCGATCCATGCAAGATCTCACCCCGTGGGGTCAAAATGATCACAAGAACGGTGAGCAAAAATCTCAGAACTACACGGGGGGACCTAGTGAATGACCTGCAGAGAGCTGGGACCAAAGTAACAAAACCTACCATCAGTAACACACTACGCCGCCAGGGATTCAAATCCTGCAGTGTCAGACGTGTCCCCCTGCTTAAGCCAGTACATGTCCATGCCCGTCTGAAGTTTGCTAGAGAGCATTTGGATGATCCAGAAGAAGATTGGGATGATCCAGATCGAGGGAGATTATCAGTGGTCTTGGATGTCTTCCATTTCCTAATAATTGCTCCCACAGTTGATTTCTTCAAACCAAGCTGCTTACCTATTGTAGATTCAGTCTGACCCAGCCTGATGCAGGTCCACAATTTTGTTTCTGGTGTCCTTTGACAGCTCTTTGGACTTGGCCATAGTGGAGTTTGGAGTGTGACTGTTTGAGGTTGTGGACAGGTGTCTTTTATACTGATAACAAGTTCAAACAGGTGCCATTAATACAGGTAACAAGTGGAGGACAGAGGAGCCTCTTAAAGAAGAAGTGACAGGTCTGTGAGAGCCAGAAATCTTGCTTGTTTGTTGGTGACCAAATACTTATTTTCCACCATAATTTGCAAATAAATTCATAAAAAATCCTACAATGTGATTATCTGGATTTTTTTTCCTCATTTTGTCTGTCATAGTTGAAGTGTACCTATGATGAAAATTACAGGCCTTTCTCATCTTTTTAAGTGGGAGAACTTGCACAATTGGTGGCTGACTAAATACTTTTTTGCCCCACTGTAGGTCCTGGATGGCAGGAAGCTTGGCCCAGTAATGTACTGGGCCGTTCGCACTACCCTCTGTAGCTCCTTATGGTCAGATGCCGAGAAGTTGCCATACCAGGCGGTGATGCAACCGGTCAGGATGCTCTCGATGGTGCAGCTGTAGAACCATTTGAGGATCTGAGGACCCATGTCAAATCTTTTCAGTCTCCCGAGGGGGAAAATGTTTTGTCTTGCCCTCTTCACAACTGTCTTGGTATGTTTGGACCATGATAATTTGTTGGTGATGTGGACACCAAGGAACTTGAAACTCTCGACCCGCTCCACTAAAGCCCCGTCAATGTGAATGGTGGCCTGTTCGGCCCGCCCTTTCCTGTAGTCCACGATCAGCTCCTTTTTCTTGCTCACATTGAGGGAGAGGTTGTTGTCCTGGCACCACACTGCCAGTTCTCTGACATCCTCCTTATAGGCCGTCTCATCGTTGTCGGTGTTCAGGCCTACCACTGTTGCGTTGTCAGCAAACTTAATTATGGTGTCGGAGTCGTGTTTGGCCACGCAGTCGTGGGTGAACAGGTAATACAGGAGGGGACTAAGTACACAGCCCTGAGGAGGCCTATTGTTAAGGATCAGCGTGGCAGATGTTGTTGCCTACTCTTACCACCTGAGGGCAGCCCGTCAGGAAGTCCAGGATCCAGTTGCAGAGGGAGGTGTTTAGTCCCAGAGTCCTTAGCTGAGTGATGAGCTTTGTGGGCACCATGGTGTTGAACACTAAGCTGTAGTCAATGAACAGTATTCTCACATAGGTGTTCCTTTTGTCCGGGTGAGAAAGGGCCGCGTGGAGTGCAATTGAGATTGTGTCATCTGTGGATCTGTTGGGGTGGCATGCGAATTGGAGTGGGTCTAGGGTGTCTGGGAGGATGCTATTGATGTGAGCCATGATCAGCCTTTCAAAACACTTCATGGCTACCGATGTGAGTGCCACGGGGTGGTAATCATTTAGGCAGCTTACCTTCGCTTTCTTGGGCACAGTGACTATGGTGGTCTGCTTGAAACATGTAGGTATTACAGACTTGGTCAGGGAAAATGTCAGTGAAGACACTTGACAGTTGGTCCACGCAGCTTTGAGTACATGTCCTGGTAATCTGTCTGGCCCAGCGGCTTTGTGAATGTTGACCTGTTTAAAGGTTTTGTTGACATCGGCTACCGAGAGCGTTATCACACAGTCATCCAGAACAACTGGTGCTCTCGTGCATGCTTGCCTCAAAATGAGCATAAAAGGCATTTAGCTCATCTGGTAGGCTCGCGTCACTGGGCAGCTCGCGTCTGGGTTTCCCTTTGTAGTCAAGCCCTGCCACATCCGATGAGTGTCAGAGCAGGTGTAGTAGGATTCAATCTTAATCCTGTACTGACACTTTGCTTGTTTGATGGTTTGTCTGAGGGCAAAGCGGGATTTCTTTATAAGCATCCGGATTAGTCTCCCGCTCCATGAAAGCGGCAGCTCTAGCCTATAGCTCGATGCGGATGTTGCCTGTAATGGCTTCTGGATGGGATATGTACGTACAGTCACTGTGGGGACGACTTTGTCAATGCACTTATTGATGAAGCCAATGACTGAGGTGGTGTACTCCTCAATGCCATTGGATGAAACCCGGAACATATTCCAGTCTGTACTAGCAAAACAGTCCTGTAGTGTAGCATCCGCATCATCTGACCACTTCCGTATTGAGCGAGTCACTGGTACATCCTGCTTTAGTTTTTGCTTGTTAGCAGGAATCAGAGGATAGAATTATGGTCAGATTTGCCAAATGGATGGCAGGGGAGAGCTTTATATGCATCTCTGTGTGTGGAGTAATGGTGGTCTAGGATTATTTTTCTCTGGTCATGTGAGATGCTGGTAAAAATTTGGTAAAACTGATTTAAGTTTGCCTGCATTAAATTCCCCAGCACTAGGAGCGCCACTTCTGGGTGAGCATTGTATTCTTTGCTTATGGCCTCATAGAGTTGGTTGAGAGCGGTGTTAGTGCCAGCTTTGTTCTGTGGTGGTAAATAGACGGGTACAAATAATATAGATGAGAACTCTCTTGGTAGATAGTGTGGTCTACAGCTTGTCATAAGGTACTCTACCTTAGGCAAGCAATACCTCGAGCCTTCTTTAATATTAGACATCGCGCAACAGCTGTTAATGACAAATAGACACACACCCCCAACCCTCATCTCACCAGAGGTAGCGTCTCTGTTCTGCCGGTGCATGGAAAATCCCGCTAGCTCTATATTGTCTGTTTCGTCTCGGTGAAACATAAGATATTACAGATTTTAATGTCCCGTTGGTAGGATAATCTTAGGTCATCAAATTTCTTATCCAATGATTGTATGTTAACAAGAAGAACGGATGGCAGTGGGAGTTTACTCACTCGCCTACGAATTCTCAGAAGGCTTCCCGATCTGCGGCCTCTTTTCCTGCGTCACGCAAAAGGCGGGGATCTGTTCCAGTGAATGCAGAATATCCTTCTCGTCAGACTTGTTAAAGGAAAAAGCTTCTTCCAGTCCGCGGTGAGTAATCGCTGTTCTGATGTCCAGAAGTTATTTTCGGTCATAAGAGATGGTAGCAGAAACATTATGCACACAATAAGTTTATAAATAAGTTACAGAAAATGCAAAAAAACGAACAATATAGCACAATTGGTTGGGAGAATGTAAAACGTCAGCCATGTTCTTCGGCGCCATCTTTTCCTTAAGGCTAGAGAAATGTAGACAAATATTACGAAAACAAGCAACACCCAAACATGACGGAGAGTAAAACAGGGGAACTAATCCCAAAAAGAAAACGTGACTCTTCGACAGATACAGATGATTTAATCTTTTCACCACCGGGAATGGTAGGGGTGGAAACCGATCTGTTAAAATCAATCAATTACAAACTGGGCATACTTGAGCTGGTCAGTAAGGATATAAAAACAATTGAAGGCAAGTAACGAAAAAGCTGCGACATTGGAGAAAGATACGAACAAGCTAAAGGGGACAATAAGATTGAAACCGATGTTAATGAACTTAAAATGGAGAACATCTTTCTGAGAGAAGCCTTACTTGACATACAGACTAGATTCATGAGAGAAAATCTGGTAATTATTGGTATCCAAGAGAAAGAAGGAGAGGTTCCTGATGGTGTAGTTAGGGAGTTCCTCCTTACAGCTCTTCAGATCCCATGCAAAGCTGTCGACAAAATCCAACTTGAATGTGTACACCGTTATGGACAGAGAGGGCAGAGACATGAATGCCCAATTGTTACCAAATGTGTTTTTTAAAGATAAAATAATGGTTAAAAGCCTGGGCAAAAGACTTGCTGGCAAAAATAGACATGAATGACCAGTTCCAAAGGAAATTGCAGAATGGCACAAAGTTCTGTATCCAATCTTCAAGGAAAATAGATTGAAAGGATACGTGAAGCTTGCATAGTCGATCAACTGTATATTGATAACCAAATGTTCAGAGATACAAAGACTACTCCATGCCTATTCTAAATATTACAAAGTTCGCATAGAGGAATCGAATAATAGAACACACAATACTAGACATGTCACGGAGCTAGGAGTGGTGGGTGCGGAGTCAGGCGCAGAGAGCAGAGGTTTAGGGAAAACCGTATTTATTCCGGTAAGACAGGTCACGCCAAAAACAACAGGCAAAATAATGACCGACCCAAACAGGACACCAAACAGTCCGAAAAAATAACAAACTGTTCAACGTTGCCCTCTTTGGGTACAGCAAGCACCATCCCCCTCTCCCTGCCTCTCTCTGCTCCTTCAACCAGGATGATGTGGTCAGTGAGGTCATAAATTCCTCGAAGAGATTATCTCCTCATGGACACAGTATAAGAGACGGAGTGAATTTTCTTAGAGAACAAAGGAATTTCTTCCACCTCACAGAACTTGATGTCCGAACAAATTTCATGTTCCGGAGAAGGTATAAAAGATCGGTGAAGAATCCAGCTACGAACTGGTCCGTTTGTTACAAATTGGGGTTACAGCTCATGAGAGATGGTGCGGCCACATTACCATAACGCTGTTTATATAATAGCCTCAGATATGAGGTTTACATCTAATTGTTGTATACGATGAATAACTGAGGATGATACTGTCTGTAAAATTGTGTAATGTGATTTTGGACTGTTTAATGAAGGAAACTCCAATTCCCTTTTGAGTTGAACTAAATCAGAGGACCGCGCATGAACCCAGTTAGGGTCAGGCATCCTGGGACAGCCCCTTTTCTGCAATTCCGAATAAAACCCAACTTTGAGAAATTCTCAGGAGACCATGTTTCTCTCAATCACGGGAGGACAAAGGTTGCAGACCATTGCTGAATCTTTTAACCATACCACATGGTTAAACTCTTAGACTATCGATACCGACAGAATAAGAACAAGTCTTTGATATTAATTACTAGTCTGCAGCTAGGAATTCGGTATCATTGAACAACAACCGCCGAAACATCCATTCTATAATGAATGAATGAATGTCACTCTGAACTATCCCCTCTAACCACGACAGACAGACAGAGAGAGAGAGAGAGAGAGAGAGAGAGAGAGAGAGAGAGAGAGAGAGAGATTAGGCAGAACATTCGTAGAAACATTATCATCTTGGAGAGAGGACAGAAAATCTCCAACAGAAACTAACTTTTCAACAGCGATCAAGACGACACACTGAGCGTAAATATATATATATTGATTGCAATTGTTCCCGAATGAGTGAGCGTTCATGTGCAAAGGATTAGCATTTCAATTGTTATAATTATCAACTTTGTAGTGTCTCATCTCAGTTGACCCCCACTTCCCCTTTTGTCCACCAAGCCGCGATACCGGTTTATCCCACTAGGGAAACTCCGTTATCATTTCCTAGTAACTATCTACTGTTTGTTTATGCATTTCTGTGAATTACTTAGTTAGTAAATAAATGATTTAAGACAATTGATGTATGCATGACTCATAGTGAAGACTGGGTTCGTGCAGATAACCAACAATTTACGATGTTTGGAATGAGACTAACGTGAGGTAAAGTAAATAATTCATTAATTCGAAGAGTAATTAATCAGATATAAAATATCTGAAAGGTTATATTAGGAAATTATAATTTTATAATCTGAATATTTTCCTTGGTGCCCCGAATTCCTAGTTAATTACAGTTACATGATTAATCAGTTTGATCACGTAATATTAATTTCAGAGAATCTTTGATAAAAACTAAAAGTCTTCATTTAATGATAGTAAAGACACGACAAAACACAACCATCCACAAACAGAACAGAGAAACAAGCCCGCACAAAAGCAGGCGGGCATAGAAGACTTAAATAGCCCTGAACCAAACCCCAAACGAGAAACAGGTGAAACCTGTGAATCCTCCGACACCGGCCTCAAGGGCGACCCGGAGGGCGAGGCGCAGGGCGATTCGGATGGAGGCGATGGAAATCCCTCAGCAGTGATGGATCCAAGATGTCCTCCACCGGTACCCAGCACCTCTCCTCCGGACCGTACCCCTCCCAGTCTACGAGGTACTGTAGGCCCCTCACCCGGCGTCTAGAGTCTAGAATGGAACGAACTGTGTACGCGGGGGACCCCTTGATGTCCGGCGGGGGGCGGAGAGACCTCCGGCACCTCACCTTCGTGCAGGGGACCAGCTACCACTGCGGTGGCGGTCAGTGCTCCTCTTCTGCTGCCCACCAGCTTGTTTGAGTGATTCCTGGATGGCTCTCCAGGTCTCCTTTGAGCGCTGCACCCATTCCTCCACCGCAGGAGCTTCGGTCTGGCACTGATGCCACGGTGCCAGGACCGGCTGGTAGCCCAACATGCACTGAAAAGGCGACATTTTGTGGCGGAGTGAGTTCTGAGCCACCTCCGCCCATGGGACGTACCTCGCCCATTCTCCTGACCGGTCCTGGTAATACAACCGCAGAAACCTACCCACATCCTGGTTCACTCTCTCCACCTGCCCATTACTCTCAGGGTGAAAACCCGAGGTCAGGCTGACCGAGACCCCAGACGTTCCATAAACGCCCTCCAAACCCGGGACTTGAACTAGGGACCCCGATCAGAAACGATGTCCTCAGGCACCCCGTAGTGCCGGAAGACGTGGGTAAACAGGGCCTCCACAGTCTGTAGGTCTGTAGGGAGACCGGGCAACGGGAGGACACAGCAGGACTTAGAAAACCGATCCACAACGACCAGGATCGTAGTGTTTCTCTGAGACGGGAGAAGGTCGGTGAGAATATCCACCGACAGATGAGACCACGGACGTTGTGTAACAGGGAGGGGCTGTAACTTCCTCCTAGGCAGGTGTCTAGGAGCCTTACTCTGAGCGCACACCGAACAGGAGGAGACATAAAACCTCACGTCCTTAGCTAAGGTGGGCCACCAGTACTTCCCTCTAAGACCCCGAACTGTCCTCTCAATACCCGGATGACCCGAAGAGGGTAGCGTATGAACCCACTGAATCAATTGGTCATGAACACCAAGCGGCACTTACTGAAGACCCGCTGGACACTGTGGGGGTGCAGGTTCCAACAGTAACACCCGCTCGATGTCCGCGTCCACCTCCCATACCACCGGTGCCACCAGACATGAAGCTGGAAGGATAGGAGTAGGATCGATGGACTGATCCTTGGTGTCATAGAGACGGGACAGCGCGTCAGCCTTCGTGTTAAGGGAACCTGGTCTAAAGGAGATGGTGAACCTAAATCTGGTGAAAAACATGGCCCACCTTGCCTGACGAGGATTCAGTCTCCTCGCTGCCCGGATATACTCCAGATTACGGTGGTCAGTCCAGATGAGGAAAGGGTGCTTGGCCCCTTCAAGCCAATGTCTCCACACCTTCAGAGCTTTTACCACAGCTAACAACTCCCGGTCCCCCACGTCATAGTTTCGCTCCGCCGGACCGAGCTTTTTCGAAAAAAAGCGCAGGGGCGGAGCGTTGGTGGCATGCCCGAGCCCTGTGATAGCACGGCTCCAACCCCAGCCTCGGACGCGTCCACCTCCACTATGAACGCCAAAGAGGGGTCCGGATGAGCCAGCACGGGAGCATCGGTAAACAGCGCATTCAGACGACTAAAAGCTCTGTCCGCCTCTGCTGACCACCGTAAACGCGCCGGCCCGCCCTTCAGCAGTGAGGTAATGGGAGCCGATATATCATCGATATACACCACCACACCCTGCCCGTGCAGGTCCCTGAGAATCTCGTCTACGAAGGATTGAAAGACGTCTGGAGCATTCTTCAACCCATACAGCATGATAAGGCCATGATAAGGCCAGATGTGGTACTAAATGCGGTTTTCCACTCATCTCCCTCCCGGATACACCCCAAATTATACGCACTCCTGAGGTCCAGTTTTGTGAAAACGCGTGCTCTGTGAAATGATTCTACCACCCTAGCGAAGAAGAGGGAGCGGGTAACTAAACCCCACTCTCATGGAATTTAGACCTCTATAATCAATGCACGGACGCAGACCTCCCTCCTTCTTTTTCACAAAAAAGAAACTCGAGGAGACGGGTGACATGGAGGGCCGAATGTACCCCTGTCCCAGAGATTCAGTCTCCATAGCCACAGTCTCCTCCTGTGACAACGGGTACACGTGACTCCTGGGAAGTGCTGCATTTACCTGGAGGTTTATCACACAATCCCCTCGTCGATGAGGTGGTAATTGGGTCACCCTCTTCTTACAGAAGGCGATAGCAAAATCGACATATTCTGAGGGAATGCGCACAGTGGACTCTCCACCGTTGTGGCACTGATGGAAACTCCTCTACACCTACCTGAACACTCCTCTGACCACCCCTGGAGAGCCCCCTGTTTCCATGAAATCCTAGGAGGAAGGAAGAGACTAATCCGCTCTCCATGATCCCCCTGCGTTACCATGTCCAGTGGAACCGTGGTCTCCCTGACCAGCCCTGACCCTAACGGTCGGCTATCTAGGGAGTGCACTGGAAAGGGTTGATCTATCGGCACCAGCGGAATCCCTAACCTAAGAGCGAGTCCGCGATCCATAAAGTTCCCAGCTTCGCCTGAAACGACTAGCGCCTTATGCTGGAGAGAGGGAGAAAACTCAAGGAAAGAGAGAGGTAAAAACATGTGACCAACAGGGAGCTCTGAGTGAGTCTGGTGCTGACTCACCTGGGGTGACAGGGAAGTGCTCTGCCTGCCCTCTCGACTCGCAGACAAGCTCCTCCAGCACCGGTCGGTAGTGTGTCCTCTCCGACCACAGCTTGTGCAGGAGGAGCCTCTTCTTCCGGTTCCCCTCGATACGGCCCCCCCTAACTCCATAGGTATTGGAGCGGGAGGGCCAGGAAATGGGACTAACAGGGCCCATTCTGGACGCCCACGGGCAGCTAGTAGGTTGTCCAGTCGGATCGACATGTCTATGAGCTCGTCAAGGGAGAGCGTGGCGTCCCGACAAGCTAGCTCCCTGCGGACGTCCTCCCGGAGGCTACACTGGTAGTGGTCCATCAGGGCTCTGTCGTTCAAGCGCTATGATGAAACTGGCTCTCATGACGACCGCCACAGGAAAGGAAGACCCAGAGTTACCTCTGCTGCAGAGGATTCGTTCATTAGAGTAACCAGCCTCAGAAATTGGAGCACAAATAAATGCTTCACAGAGTTCAAGTAACAGACACATCTCAACATCAACTGTTCAGAGGAGACTGTGTGAATCAGGCCTTCATGGTCAAATTGCTGCAAAGAAACCACTACTAAAGGACACTAATAATAAGAAGAGACTTGCGTGGGCCAAGAAACACAAGCAATGGACATTAGACTGGAAATCTGTCTTTTAAATTTTTGGTTCCAACCGCCGTCTCTTTGTGAGACGCAGAGTAGGTGAACGGATGATCTCTGGAACGGATGACGTGTGGTTCCCACCATGAAGCATGGAGGAGGAGGTGTGATGGTGAGAGGGTGCTTTGCTGGTGACACTGTTGGTGATTTATTTAGAATTCAAGGTACACTTAACCAGCATGGCTACCACAGCGTTCTGCAGCGATACATCCAATCTGGTTTGCGCTTAGTGGGACTATCATTTGTTTTTCAACAGGACAATGACCCAATACACCTCCAGGCTGTCTAAGGGCTATTTGACCAAGAGGGGGAGAGATAGTAAAAATAGTAAAAATAAATAAAAAACCTTGAATGAGTACGTGTCTAAACTTTTGACTGGTACTCTAAATATTTTATTTTCTATTATTTATTGCCTGTTTTGCATGTTATGTTGGCATTAATACGTTTTACATATAATTTTGCAAACAATGTAAAAAAAAAAGGTACAAAAATAATTGATTTAATAAAGCCGCATACAAACTTGGTCTCTTTTTCGCTTTCTTGAGTAATGCAGCTCCAAAATGCAGGTGTTTCAGCCTAGCTCAGGACTATCTGTGGTGTTGGGGCAGACATCACAAAATGTTGAGCATAGGGGTTGGTAATGTTCTCTAGTTGCGCCGTGATTGCCGCAGTGTTCTGTCACTCATGGGGACACTATGTTACCGCAAAATATACAGGAGGAGCTTGAAAAATTCAAGAAGGCTCAAGGTCATTGGCCACAGAACAAAATATATTAAATCAGGTTGTATCTACAGTAGCTTTGATTGGACTGGTCATGTCAACATCATACTTTCAAAATCTTAGCCAGCAAGATAGCAGTCATCATCATTAATAAAGTCGACAATCTACTGGCAAATCTACTGCCATTAAATAGTATCCACAAAAATCAGTCTCAACGTCAACAGTGAAGAGGAGAATCCAGGATGCTGGCCTTCTAGGCAGAGATCCTCTTTCCAGTGTCCGTGTTCTTTTCCCATCTTAATATTTTATTTTTATTGGCCAGTCTGAGATATGGCTTTGTCTTTGCCACTCTGCCTAGAAGGTCAGCATCCCGGAGTCGCCTCTTCACTGTTGACGTTGAAACTGGTGTTTTGTGTGTACTATTTAATGTAGTTGCCAGTTGAGGACTTGTGAGGCGTCTGTTTCTTAAACTAGACACTCTAATGTACTTGTCCTCTTGCTCAGTTGTGCACTGGGGCCTCCCACTCCTCTTTCTATTCTGGTTAGGGACAGTTTGCGCTGTTCTGTGAAGGGAGTAGTACACAGCGTTGTACGAGATCTTCAGTTTCTTGGCAATTTCTTGCATGGAATAGCCTTCATTTCTCAGAACAAGAATAGACTAAAGTTCTTCATTTTGAGCCTGTAATCGAACCCAAAAATGCTGATGCTCCAGACACTCAACTAGTCTAAAGAAGGCCAGTTTTATCGCTTCTGTAATCAGAACAACAGTTTTCAGCTGTGCTAACATAATTGTGAATGGGTTTTCTAATGATCGATTAGGCTTTTAAAATTATAAACTTGGATTAGCTAACACAACGTACCATTGGAACACAGGAGTAATGGTTTCTGATAATGGGCCTCTGTACGCCTATGTAGGTATTCCATTAAAAATCAGCCATTTCCAGCTACAATAGTGATTTACAACATTAACAATGTCTGCAACATATTTCTGATCAATTTTATGTTATTTTAATGGACACATTTTTTATTTTCTTTCAGAAACCAGGACATTTCTAAGTGACCCCAAACTTTTGAATGGTAGTGTATATTGACTACGTCTGTCCTAGCTCACTCATTAATGTCTTAATCTAAATTACGGATTGCCTCTTATCTGCTCGTCGTCCCTTTATGCCATAGTTTGTACATCTCAATTGTCAGTTGAAACCACATTGGTTAAAGCAAGTCAGCCATATCATCTGTTTTTTTTAAAGGCAGTAAATGAGTGAATTAACTGTTTTGCTGCTAGACAAGGCTCTGCTGAAAGCCAGGTGAAGCAGTATTAAGGTGTTGGGACTCTGCTGTTGAGACAGCTTTATGTAGGCCCTAACCTTTTGTGGGCACCGTTTGTCACCATTATAGTGCAATTAATGTAATGTTTAGTGTTGTGTTGTGTTCTGAAGTGGCTTTGCTGGCATGCATCCCAAAAAAATGTGGGGAGTTTGTCCCACCAAGATTTACATGCTAAAATCGCCACTGCACACACATACACACACATAAGTGCACAGGGAACTACAGTGAAAGAAAAGTACAAAGTCCTGGAGATAATCAGAAGTGTGAGGAGGGGGCTGGAGGGGGGATAACTCCATGGCTGGGAGGGATTGATTATCCTATAATTAGTGTATAATCCGGAAACAATTGTTGAGTCATCACCCAAGTCTACAAGTCTTGCACCCTAGTGATAACACTGCACTATCATAAAGTTGGCCCTAAACATACTCTATTCTCCCCAAACCGCAGAATGTTCAGAGTATGATGCCATATTGTCTCTGAGTGGATCTCACTGGATCATCTCAGTGAGTGAATGGGTTGGATTTGGAGTCACTGCTTTAGAACAAAAGGTGCAAGTCTTTCTCCATGTTAAACATACACTGGAAACACATAGTGACGTTTTGGTCAACCATAACCTTTATTGGAATTATAATTGTTGGAATTGGAAAAGGATCTGTGTATTCTGTATTCCACGGTAGAGGTCTAATCAAAAAGTCAAGTTCTATCTCGAACCAATCGCCTGCTCATTTATGCAATGATACATTTATCAGTCCCTTGGGATGGCAGGCCTCTAAGCACTGATCCTAACACACAATTCAGTGAGGTTTAGTTGGCTTTGGCGGATACAGAGACAAATTGACCTTCACGTTGGATTGAGCTAAATCTTTTCCCCAGTGATCTGGGTGGGTGTGTTCTATGTACAGACAGTGCATGGTGCCTCGGAGGACCTCAGTACTTCTCGGTGGAGCTCAGAGACAGAAACAATGTGTAGTTTTGTTTGGCCGTCCAGAGAAGCAGTCAATACTCAGCCTCCTTCCACTGCATCTCAGTAATGGTTATTTAATTTCAAAGAAGACCTAAATTACTGGTCAAACATTTTAGAACACCTACTCATTCAAGGGTTTTTGTTTATTTTTACTATTTTCTACATTGTAGAATAATAGTAAAGACATCAAAACTATTAAATAACACATGGAATCATGCAGTAACCAAAAAAGTGTTAAACAAATATACTTTATATTTGAGATTTTTCAAATAGACACCCTTTGCCTTGATGACAGCTTTGCACACTCTTGGCATTAGTTATACTTCTTGTTTGTTTCACAATAAAAAATATTTTGCATCTTCAAAGTGTTGTCATTGTGTAAATCAAATGATACAATCTCCCCAAAAATCCATTTTAATTCCAGGTCGTAAGGCAACAAAATAGGAAATACTTTCGCAAGACACTGTATATAGGGCAGCAGCCTCTAAGGTGCAGGGTTGAGTAACCGGGTAGTTGCCGGCTAGTGATGGCTATTTAACATTCTGATGGCCTTGAGATATAAGCTGTTTTTCAGTCTCTCGGTTCCAGCTTTGATACACCTGTACTGACCTCGCCTTCTGGATGATAGTGGGATAAACAGGCCGTGGCTCGGCTGGTTAATGTCCTTGATGATCTTTTTGGCCTTCCTGTGACATAGGGTGCTGTAGATGTCTTGGAGGACAGCCAGTGTGCCCCCGGTGATGCGTTGGCTGTCTCATCATTGTTGATAATCAGGCCTACTACTGTTGTGTCATCTGTAAACTTGATGATTGAGTTGGAGGCGTGCGTGGCAACGCAGTCATGGGTGAACAAGTACAGGAGAGGGCTGAGCAAGCACCCTTGTGGGACCCCTGTGTTGAGGATCAGCGAAGTGGAGTTGTTGTTTCCTACCTTCACCACCTGGGGGCGGCCCGTCAGGAAGTCCAGGACCCAGTTGCACAGGGCGGGGTTCAGACCCAGGGCCCCGAGCTTAATGATGAGCTTGGAGGGTACTATGGTGTTGAAGGCTAAGCTATAGTCAATGATCAGCATTCTGATCTAGGTATTCCTCTTGTCCAGGGCAGTAGGCAGTGCGATGGCAATTGCATTGTCTGTGGATATATTGGTGCGGTAAGCAAATGAAAGTGGGTCTAGGGTGTCAGGTAAGGTAGAGGTGATATGATCCTTAACTAGCCTCTCAAGCACTTCATGATGACAGAAGTGAGTGCTATGGGGCGATAGTCATTTAGTTCAGTTACCTTTGCTTTCTTGGGTACAGGGATAATGGTGGACATCTTGAAGCAAGTGTGACAGCAGACTGGGATATGGAGAGCTTGAAAATGTCCATAAACACTCCAGCAAGCTGATCTGTGCATGCTCTGAGTACGCGGCTAGGGATTTTGTCTGGGGCGACAGCCTTGCGAGGGTTAACACGCTTAAATGTCTTACTCATGTCGGCCACGGAGAACGAGAGCCCACAGTCCTTAGGAGTGGGCCGCGTCAGTGGCACTGTGTTATCCTCAAAGCGGGCGAAGATGGTGTTTAGCTTGCCTAGGAGCAAGACGTCATTGTCCACGAAGTGGCTGGTTTTCCCTTTGTAATCTGTGATTGTCTGTAGACCCTGCCACATACTGTACGTCTTGTGTCTGAGTCGTTGAATTGTGACTCTACTTTGTCTATGTATTGATGTTTTGCTTGTTTGATTGCCTTAAGGAGGGGATAACTACACTGTTTGTATTCAACCATATTCCCAGTCACCTTGCTATGGTTAAATGCGGTTTGCGCTTTCAGTTTTGCGCGGATGCTGCCATCTATCCATGGTTTCTGGTGTGGGTAGTTTTTAATAGTCACCGTGAGACAACATTCCCTATACACTTCTTTATGAACTCAATCACCGTCCATGATCTCCCAATCTGCGTGATCAAAACAATCTTGAAGCATGGATTCTGACTGGTTAGACCAGCGTTGAATGGCATGGGTACTTCCTGTTTGAGTTTCTGTCTATAGTAAGGGAGGAGCAAAATGGAGTTGTGATCTGATTTGCCGAAGGGAGGGTGGGGGAGGGGAATTGTAGGCATCTTCAAAAGGCGAGTAGCAGTGGTCTAGTGTTTTTTCTAAGCGAGTACTAGTGTCAATGTGCTGATACAACTTCGGTAGAGTTTTCCTTAAATTTGTTTTGTTCAAATCCCAAGCTACAATAAATGCGGCCTTAGGACATGTGGTTTCCAGTTTGCATAAAATTCAGTGTAGTTCCTTGAGGGCTATCGTGGTATCGGCTTGAGGGGGAATATACATGGCTGTGACTATAACCGAAGATAATTCTGTTGGGAGGTAATACGGTCGGCATTTGATTGTAAACTATTCTAGGTTGGGTGAACAAAAGAACTTGAGTTTCTGTATGTTATTGCACTATGAGTAGTTAATCATGAAACATACACCCCTGCATTTCTTCTTCCCGGATAGTTATTTATTCCTGTCTGCTGAGAACCCAGCTGGCCGTATGGATGGGAACAGTATATGCCGAGAGAGCCATGATTTTGTGAAACAGAGTATGTTACAGTCCCTGATGTCTCTCTGGAAGGAGATCCTCTCCCTGAGTTCGTCTACTTTATTGTCCAGAGACTGAATATTAGTGAGTAATATACTTGGAAGTGGTGGATGGTGTGCCCACCTCCTGAGTCAGACTAGATGTTCACTCAGAATACCTCTTCTCCCCCGGCAGCGTCTTGGAGTTCAATTGCCCTGGGTGGTACGAACAAAGGATCCAATTCGGAAAATTCGTATTCCTGGTCGTAATGCTGGTGAATTACCGCCACTCTGATATCCAAAGTTATTTCCAGCTGTATGTAATAACACAAAAACCATTCTGGGCTAATGGAGGAAACAGCAGCAGGTCCTGTTGGGCCTGTGTGTGTGGGGCTACAGATGTACTTCATTTTCTCATTTAGCCTGCCCTAGTTACTGCCATGCCTGAAGGCTTCAAGGTAATGAGAGCCAATGATGCTGTCATAACTCTCCTGTGACAATCTGAAGGATCAGGTTACAGTGGGTCCACTCTACAGCGTGTTCTCTCTCATAGAGGGGGAGAGCGGGAAGTCGGCTGTTTTATGGTCAGTCATAAAATACGCTGCCCCTATGCTCTGTAGTGTTTGAGATTGGAATGTAGTCTGTGGAACACAGAGAGACACTTGGACATCAAAAGTTTGAATAATTAAACAATATTTATATTTTTGAGAATGTGGGAGTGGTCCGTGAACATCATCATCATGACGAGTGTGTTTCATTTGGCGATATCATGAAGGACAGGAAACACATATAACTGTATCTCTTAAAGTGTACATTTCCCAGCTTTCAGGTTTACATCTAAATATTGTGAAACGCATGTGATTAAACATGAAACTATTTGTGAAAATATGTAATGTGATGTTAAAACTTCTTGACGCTACCCATCCCTGTCGTGGGATAATTTTCGTCAGTAACCGCTGAATAGCATAGCGCAACAGTCAAATAATATTACTAAAAAATATTCATATTCATGAAATCACAAGTGCTATATTGCAAAACACAGCTTAGCCTTTTGTTAATCCACCTGTCGTCTCAGATTTTGAAATTATGCTTTACAGCGAAAGCAATCCAAGCGTTTGTGTAAGTTTATCGATAGCCTAGCATAGCATTACACTTAGCATCAGGAAGCTTGGTCACGAAAATCAGAAAAGCAATCAAATTAACCGTTTACCTTTGATGATCTTCGGATGTTTTCACTCACGAGACTCCCAGTTACACAACAAATGTTCATTTAGTTCCAGAAAGATTATTTTTATACCCAAAATACCTCTGTTTGTTTTTTCGCGTTATGTTCAGAAATCCACAGGAAAGAGCAGTCGCGACAACGCAGACGGAAATTCCAAATAGTCTCCATAATGTCCACAGAAGCATGTCAAACGTTTTATATAATCATTCCTCAGGTAGTTTTTAAAATATATATTTGATAATATATCAACCGAGTGTGTAGGTTTTTCAATAACAGCGGGAGGAACAATGGCGGCTTTACTCTGTAGCGCAAAAACTCACTCTGAGAGCCCCCACCCATCCACTTACGCAATGTGATCTTTCATGCTAATTTTTCAAAATAAAAGCCTGAAACTATGTCTAAAGACTGTTGACACCTTAGGGAAACCATAGAAAAAAAAGGAATCTGGTTGATATCCCTCTAAATGGAGGAAAGGCATGCATAGGAACAGAAGGGTTTCAAAATAAGAGGCACTTCCTGATTGGATTTTCCTCAGGGTTTCACCTGCTAAATCAGTTCTGTTATACTCACAGACAATATTTTGACAGTTTTGGAAATTTTTGAGTGTTTTCTATCCTAATCTGTCAATTATATGCTTATTCTAGCATCTGGTCCTGAGAAATAAGCCGTTTACTTTGGGAACGTTATTTTTCCAAACATAAAAATAGTGCCCCCTAGCTTCGAGAGGTTAACCTTCTAAATGAGAAAATATGGGTTTTCATATAAAGTTAACCAAATCAATGGCCACGCCCACGTGAGCATAGACATTATGTCGGCGTCATGGACCGCCCTTTTCTCAGAAGTGTATAAAACTCACTCCTGACGAAATGTACATTAGACCAGAAAATATGGAGCTGATGCTACATGTTGAAATGGTTAAGAACTACAACTCTATAGGCCACGGAGACCATAGAGCTGTATTTTTGGCTCCAGGGCTGGAAATGGTTAAACTCTGAGACTATCGATCACTACAGAATAAGAGTAAATCCTAGACGTATAATTACTAGTCTGCAGCTGGAAATGATGTACATGTAAGTCTAGTACAAGAATACCGACAACCGCGGAAGCGTCTATTCTATGCAACTGTCACAAACGTCGTCACGGACCAAGCTGCAGCGTGGTGAGCGTACATTTCTTTTTATTTTGATTGTCGCCAACAAAAACAAGTAACAACAAAAAAGTCAGTGAAGCTGACTAGAGCTATACAGGCCACAAACACAGACAACGACCCACAACTAAGGTGGAAAAACAGGCTGCCTAAGTATGATTCCCAATCAGAGACAACGACAGACAGCTGTCCCTGATTGAGAACCATACCCGGTCAAAACATAGAAACAGAAAACATAGAAATAAAGAAACTAGAATGCCCACCCTAGTCACACCCTGGCCTAACCAAAATAGAGAATAAATGCCTCTCTATGGCCAGGGCATGACAGTACCCCCCCCAAAGGTGCGAACTCCGGGTGCAAAACCTGACTCCATAGGGGAGGGTCCGGGTGGGCATCTACTTCGGTGGTGGCTCCGGTGCGGGGCACAGACCCCGCTCCACCTCTGGATGGGGGATCCTCGCTGCAGGCCCCGGACTGGGGACTCTCGCTGCAGGCTCCGGACTGGGGGCCCTCACTGCAGGCCCCGGACTGGGGACCCTCGCTGGTGGCTCTGGACTGGAGGCCGTCGCTGGATGCTCCGGACCGGGGACCGTCGCTGCAGGCTCCGGACCGTGGATCAATACTGGAGGCTTCGTGCCATGGATCCTCACTGCAGGCTCCGGGCCATGGATCATCACTGGAGGCTTTGTGCCATGGATCATCACTGGAGGCTTCGTGCCATGGATCATCCCTGGAGGCTTCGTGCCATGGACCATCCCTGGAGGCTTCGTGCCATGGATCATCCCTGGAGGCTTCGTGCCATGGACCATCCCTGGAGGCTTCGTGCAATGGATCATCACTGGAGGCTTCGGGCCATGGATCATCACTGGAGGGAGGAGACGTATAGGCAGCCTGGTGTGTGGAGCTGCCACAGGGCTTACCAGACTGGGGAGACATACAGGAGGCCTGGTTCTGGGAGCAGGCACAGGAATCACCAGGCTGGGGAGACATACAGGAGGGCAGGCACAGGACTCACCAGGCTGGGGAGACATACAGGAGGCCTGGTTCTTGGAGTAGGCACCGGATACACTGGGCCGTGGAGGCGCACTGGAGGTCTCAAGCGTAGAGCCTGCACAACCCGTCCTGGCTGGATGGTTATCTTCGCCCGGCAAATGCGGGGCACTGGCACAGGACGCACTGGGCTTTGCAGACACACTGGAGACACAGTGCGTAGAGCTGGTGCAGGATATCCTGGGCCGAAGAGACGCACTGGAGGCCAGGTGTGCTGAGCCGGCACCATCCGTCCTGGCTGGATGCCTACTCTAGCCCGTCCAATGCGGGGAGCTGGAATGTAGCGCACCGGGCTGTGAATGCGCACTGGAGACAATGTGCGCTCCACCGCATAACACAGTGCCTGACCAGTACCACGCTCTCTACGGTAAGCACGAGGAGTTGGCTCAGGTCTCCAAACTGACTCAGCCAATCTCCTCGTGTGCCCCCCCCCAAAAAAAAATTTGGTCTGCCTCTTGTGCCTGCTCCGCTGTGCCAACTCCTCGTACTGTCGCCGCTCTGCTTTCGCCGCCTCTATCTCCTCCCTTGGAGGCCGATACTCTCCAGCCTTTGCCCAAGGTCCCTTGCCTTCCAAGATTTCCTCCCATGTCCATTCCTCCAGAAAACGCTGCTCTTCCCGGCCACACCGCTTGGTCCGTTTGTGGTGGGTAGTTCTGTCATGAATGTCGTCAGGGAAATGACCGGACCAAGGTGCAGCGTGGTGAACGTACATTTCTTTTTATTTTGAATGTCGCCAACAGAAACAAGAAACAACAAAAAAACGACCGTGAAGATGACTAGGGCTATACAGGCCACTATCACAGATAACTACCCACAACTAAGGTGTTAAAACAGGCTGCCTAAGTAAGATTCCCAATCAGAGACAACGATAGACAGCTGTCCCTGATTGAGAACCATACCCGGTCAAAACATAGAAACAGAAAACATAGAAATAAAGAAACTAGAATGCCCACCCTAGTCATACCCTGACCTAACCAAAATAGAGAATAAATGCCTCTCTATGGCCAGGGCGTGACAGCAACGACCATCTTTAGACCTGACGTATCCATTACAACAGACACTATCCAGAGCCGCGGAGAAAGCTACAACCACAAAGGACATTGTGACTTCTGGGGAAGTTAACCAGAGACTCTCTGATGAACTGACTCTCACGCAGACGGACCGGCGATTCCAACAGAGAAGACAACAACGGCATATGGGCGTAAATATATACATTGCAATCATTCTCGAATGAGCAGCTGTTCATGTGCAAAGAATTAGCATTTCAATGAATATAATTATCCATTGTGTGTAGTGAATCCATTTAGTCTTTCCCGCTCTTTCTCAGGCCCCACCCCTTTTCTTTGTCGACCAAACTGTCATATCGGCTTCATCCACTGGGGACTTTTTCTTTGTGTCATGTAGTAACCCAAATATCTACTGCTGGTTTGTTATATATTTCTGTGCTAATTTAGTTAGCTAGTAAATAAATAATAAATCCGATTTGCATATCGCTGATTCATCATTTAGGCTAGCGTTCGTGCAGATATCCAAGGGTTTGCAACATTCAGTAATGAGAACTGATGAGGTAATAATAATTCATTAATAAGCGACTGTTTTGAGATATGAAAATATCTGAAGAGTCGATTCGGGAAATAGAGACTCTAAATATTTTCCCATGGTGCCCCGACTTCCTAGTTAATTAAATTTGACATGATTAGGTTATTAATCACGTAATAATAATTACACATTGAGAATGGACTTGATAAAAGACACGACAATGCTCTTAGAAGTCTGTTCCCATGCAGCAGTATGGAGTAGCCTGAGTATTAGAGAGGAAAGATTCACTACATGACCAAAAGTATGTGGATACCTGCTCGTCGAACTTCTCATTCCAAAATCCTGTGCATTAATATGGAGTTGGTCTCCCCTTTGCTGCTATAATAGCCTCCACTCTTCTGGGAAGGCTTTCCACTAGATGTTGAAACATTGCTGCAGGGACTTGCTTCCATTCAGCCACAAAAGCATTAGTGAGGTTGTGCACTGATGTCAGGCGATTAGGCCTGGCTTGCAGTCGGCGTTCCAATTCATCCCAAAGGTATTCGATGGGGTTGAGGTCAGGGCTATGTGCAGGCCAGTTAAGTTCTTCCACAACCGGTCTCGACAAACCATTTCTGTAGGGACCTCGCTTTGTGCATGGGGGCATTGTCATGTTGAAACAGGAAAGGGACTTCCCCAAACTGTTGTCACAAAGTTGGAAGCACAGAATCGTCTAGAATGTCATTGTATGCTGTAGCGTTAAGATCTCTTTTCACTGGAACTAAGGGGTATAACCCGAACCATAAAAAACAGCCCCCGGCCATTATTCCTCCTCCACCAAACTTTACAGTTGTCACTATGCATTGGGGCAGGTACCGTTCTCCTGGGCTTGGCAGATGTCCAATGGCGGCGAGCTTTACACCACTCCAGCCGATGCTTGGTATCGCACATGGTGATCTTAGGCTTGTGTACTGCTGCTCAGCCGTGGAAACCCATTTTATGAAGCTCCCGACGAACAGTTCTTGTGCTGACTTTGCTTCCAGAGGCAGTTTGGAACTCGGTAGTGAGTGTTGCAACCGAGGACAGACCATTTTTACGCGCTACGTGCTTCAGCACAAGAAGCTGATGTTCGTAGACATTTCCACTTCACAGTAACATCACTTACGATTGACCTGCTCTAGCAGGGCAGAAACTTGGCGACCTGATTTGTTGGAAAGGTGGCATCCTTTGACAGTGCCACGTTTAAAGTCACTGAGCTCTTCAGTAAGGCCATTCTACTGGAAATGTTTGTCTATGGAGATTCATGGCTGTGTGCTCGATTTTATACATCTGTCAGCAACGGGTGTGGCTGCAATAGCAGAATTTGAATGGGTGTCCACGTACTAAACTGCAGCATTGAGAACAACAGATTGGATATTTACTGTGGTTGTAGGGGTGGAAACTTTCAAATGTGTGTGGGGTGTTTTAGAATGTGTGTGTGTGTTTGGGGGGGTCTAGGACATTCAAACAGTGGGAACAAGAGCTAGATGTTGCATCCAGGCAACTTTTATAGTGTTTCTGCAATGCAAATCCCATGAATCAATCCCACAGCTCTGTGCACTGCAAATAAATAAGTAATGACATCTCTAAAAGGTTTCCACAGGGACAGACACGCCATTCTCCCTTCTTCCAGGAAATACATGTAAGTGCCTGTGTAATCCTGGTGATGGTGGATAGGCCCATAACTGCAGTGTTGCACTTGATAATTGCTGCCACTGCACAAGTGGTTGTTAATGGAACATTGGTTGCCATCTTTCCCTCTCTCTCTCTTAGTGGTGGTGGAGTGAAAGTAATTATTGTGAATATTTATCCGAGAGCTCCTGCTCCTCTCTCTGTTTCTGTGAGAGAAGGCAGGCAAGGCAACCAAACCGACTGTGAACGGCGCACATTAGAAGAGTACCAGACCTATTGTTGTGGGCTTTAACAAAAAGGAGAACAACGCCAGATCAGGTTATGCTTCGTCTCTTCTCTTTCAAGAGCACTGGGATTCTTTTAATGCCTCTCCTGGAAGACATACAGTACCAGTCAAAGGTTTGGACACACATACTCATTCAAGGCTTTTTCTTTATTTTTTACTACTTTCTACATTGCAGAATAATTGTGAAGACATCACAACTATGAAATAACACATACGGAATCATGTAGTAACCAAAAAAGTGTTATACAAATCAAAATATATGTTACATTTTAGATTCTTCAATGTTGCCACCCCTTTGCCTTGATGACAGCTTTTCATTTTCTCAACCAGCTTCATGAGGTAGTCACCTGGAAGGCTTTTCCAACAGTTTTGAAGGAGTTCCCACATATGCTGAGCACTTGTTGGCTGCTTTTCCTTCACTCTGCGGTCCAACTCATCCCAAACCATCTCAATTGTGTTGAGGTCGGGTGATTGTGGAGGCCAGGTCATCTGATGCAGCACTCCATCACTCTCCTTCTTGGTCAAATAGCCCTTACACAGCCTGTAGGTGTGTTTTCGGTCATTGTCCTGTTGAAAAACAAATGATAGTACCACTAACCGCAAACCAGATGGGATGGTATATTGCTGCAGAATGCTGTGGTAGCCATGCTGGTTAAGTGTGCCTTGAATGCTAAATAAATCACCAACAGTGTCACCAGCAAAGCACCCCCACACCATCACACCTCCTCCTCCATGCTTCACGGTGGGAACCACACATGCAGAGATCATCCGTTCACCTACTCTGCGTCTCACAAAGACACGGCGGTTCGAACCAAAAATTTCAAATTTGGACTCATCAGACCAAAGGACAGATTTCCACCGATCTAATGTCAATTGCTTGTGTTTCTTGGCCCAAGCAAGTCTCTTCTTATTGTTGGTGTCCTTTGGTAGTGGTTTCTTTGCATCAATTCAACCATGAAGGCCTGATTCACCCAGTCTCCTCTGAACAGTTGATGTTGAGATGTGTCTGTTATATGAACTCTGTGAGGTGCAATATGATGTGCAGTTAATTGCCCATTTCTCTGAGGCTGGTAACTCCAATGAACTTATCCTCTGCAGCAGAGGTAACTCTGGGTCTTCCTTTCCTGTGGCAGTACTCTTGAGAGCCAGTTTCATCATAGCGCTTGATGGTTTTTGCGACTGCATTTGAAGAAACTTTCAAATTTCTTAAAATGTTCCGGATTGACTGACCTTCATGACTTAAAGTAATGATGGACTGTCATTTCTCTTTGCTTATTTGAGCTGTTCTTGCCATAATATGGACTTGGTCTTTTACCAAATTGAAATGCATTCCAGGCGACTACCTGATTATGCTGGTTGAGAGAATGCCAAGAGTGTGCAACGCTGGCAACAATGGGTGGCTACTTTAAATAATCTCAAATATAAAATATATTTTGATTTGTTCAACACTTTTTTGGTTACTATATGATTTCATGTGCTATTTCAAAGTTTTGATAACAATTTTATTCTACAATGTAGAAAATAAAAAATAAAGAAAACCCTGGAGTAGTTGTCTAAACTGGTACTGGTACTGTATGTTTAAAGGCAGGGAAGTTTGAGATTCATGTTGAGCAGACAGGCAGGCTGTTGCCCTGCATATTCTGATTCACCCACTCCACTGGCTGGCAAATTAACTATTGAGGGGGATAAGGTGGGGAAAATGACAAGAATTTAGACAGAATATTTCACGCTATTGTAGGCTGGTGTTGCCAACTGTAGGCTACTTTGCTGGGTCTGATATCTCCTTTTCAGCACAGGTCCAGCTAGTTGCTGGAACTGTCCTGAAAATAGAGCCAGCAAAGCAGACTGCAGTTGGCAATAGTAGTCTACGATCGTGAATGCATTTCCGGGCCAGCCAAGTACAGCTTGGCTCGGGTCAGCTCGGCTTAGAAGTGTGGAAAGGGTATTGAAATAGCATACTACTACCAGATAGTATAAATGAGCTCATTGGAATTATCCATTAGTTGCAAGAATTTAGATGCTGATGACAATGGCCTACACCTGTCTATGAAAACAATGTCAATAAAGAGCTTTTATAGATTGACCACAGGGTGGCACACAAACAATATGATATGGCATGGCACTCAGCAGACACAACTCAACTTCAGTAAGCCTAGAGCTGATATTATACATTAATACTATTAGGCACCCAAAATCCCCATTACACATCCACATAGAATTGCCTTCCCAGATGTATTTCTTTAGTTGAGTAAACAATTTATTGGAGAATGTAAAATAATTTACTGTACAAAAGCACAGAGGTGTATTCATGCTGTGCTAACACGTCCTGGTCACCTGTGTACTTATATGTACAAACGTGACCAGTGTCCACACCCCATGTGAGAGTGCCCCTAGTTTACAAATGACGAAGTTAAAACAGCCCTAGACAGACAATATATTCACAACACTTGATTAAATGAGCACATAAGCCATCGACATAAGCAGACGGAAATGGCCCCTACAACATGCACAGTAGGGGACTCTCTTTTCATGCCGAGACCGAAATGCAGACAGGAGGCAGATGGTTGGAGTCTTACAATGTTTATTACTCCAAAGAGGTTGGCAAGAGAATGGTTGTGTACAGGCAAAAATTTAAAACCAGATCAAAGTCCATCGGTACAGAGTGGCAGACAGGCTCGTGGTCAAGGCAGGCAGAATGGTCAGGCAGGCGGGTACAAAGTCCAGAAACAGGCAAGGGTCAAAACCTGGAGGACTAGAAAAAGGAGAATGAGAAAAAAACGCAGGTTGACTTGGAAACATACAAGACAAACTGGCACAGAGAGACAGAAAACACCTGGAGGGGCTGAAGACAATAACAAGGACAGGTGAAACTGATCAGGGTGTGAGACAGGGTGTGAAACCCCTTCCCCGTGGTCGAACACCCAGGAGACATTTTACTGTGTAGGCCGGATGGCCATCTGGGCCAAGGGTATGCTCACCTCCTGCTCTTGTTCAGTGAAGAGTGGAGGCTGATTCCCGTTTTGAGTTCTCCATGGGGTGAGTCCCGTGGCAGAATTGGGAAGAGTGTTCCGGGCATACACCACTCAGACCAATTGACTGCTCCAGGTAGTGGGGTTGGTTGAGACCAGGCACCTTAAGGTGGTCTCCAGGTCTTAGTTGGCTCGCTCTGACTGACCTTTAGTTTGGGTATGAAATCCAGATGACAGACTGGCCGACGACCCAATAAGGGTGGAGAATGACTTCCAGAACTGAGACAAGAACCCTGATCTGAGACCATGTCTACTGGGAGTCCATGGATCTGGAAGACATGCTGCACCAAAAGCTGGGCCGTCTCCTTGGCAGAAGGTAGTTTGGGGAGAGGGATGAAATGGACGGCCTTGGAGAACCAGTTGACTACAGTCAGAATGGCAGTGTTACCTTCAGACGGAGGGAGCCCAGTGACAAAGTCCAGAGATATAGGAGACCAGGGACGATGAGGAACCGGTAGTGGCTGCAGGAGGCCAGTGGGAGCTTGCCGTGGAGTCTTGTTTTGAGCACACACAGTGCATGCGGTGACGAAGGCAGAGATGTCAGGGACCATTGTGGGCCACCAGAAACATTGTCGAAGGAAGGCTAGTGTACGACGGGACCCTGGATGACAGGTCAGCCTGGAGGAATGAGCCCATTCCAGGACCGGACTGGATTAGGGATAAACAGCCGGTTAGCCGGGCCCCCTTCAGGTCCAGGCTGGGAGCATTGTGCCTCGTGGACCAGGTTCTCAATAACCCAATCCACAGCGGCAGCAAGGCATGAGGTAGGGAGAATGGTTTCAGAGGTCAAGGGTGTGGCAGAGGAACTGTATAAGCGGGAGAGGGCGTGAGGCTTCACATTCTTTGACCCTGGGCAGCAGGAGATAGTGAAGTTAAATCTGGTGGACAGGAAGGCCCACCGGGCCTGCCTGGAGTTGAGGTGCTTGGCTGTACAGAGATATTCAAGGTTTTTATGGTCGGTCCAGACAGGAATGGCTGTTCTGCTCCTTCCAGCCAGTGCCTCCTCTCTTCCAACGCCATCTTCACCACCAGGAGTTCTCGGTTGCCATCATCGTAGTTCCTTTCAGCAGTATTGAGACGATGGGACAGGAAGGCACAGGGATGAAGCTTCTGGTCCTGGGCAGATCGGTGGGACAGGATGGCCCCCACTCCAACATCCAAAGCATCAACTTCCACCACAAATTGATGCGAGGGGTCTAGATGGAAGAGGATGGGTGCTGTTGTGAACCGATGCTTCAGGTCCACAAAGGATTTGTCGACAGCTGGAGAACATTTGAACGATGCCTTGGGAGAGGTGAGTGCCGAGAGGGGGACCGCCAGGGGGCTGTAATCCCGAATGAGACGTCGGTAGAAGTTTGCAAACCCAAGAAACTGTTGCAACTGCACCCTGGATGTTGGTTGAGGCCAATCCACCACTGCTTTCACCTTTCCAGGATCTATCTGAACATTGCCCTCAGCAATGACTTATCCCAGAAAGGTGATAGCAGAGAGGTGGACCTCACACTTCTCGGCTTTCACATACGGTTGGTTCTCCAGGAGGTGCTGAAGGACCTGTCTGACATAAAGGACATGTTCTTTGCAGATCGGGGAAAAAAACAGGATGTCGTCAAGGCACAGCATACTCTTAAATACAGGTTGGGTGCCATTTGAATCTTTAGAAATAGTTCCATTCTATGAATTATATCCCTTCAGACCAGTGGAATTTCGCTGGTGGTACACCATTGAAATTAACATTTTTACTTTCACAAAGATGGCCACCGGTCCACTCACCGTTGAATGTCAACTTAAATGGGAAAGTCTATTCTATTATGTATATTTCTATGATTTCAATAGGTGTCATATGGACTATTGACAGTGTAATTTCAAACAACTGATATTCTAATTCAAGTCAACATTTTTTGATATGTGGACAAATCATCTTTGTGGTACCATTTGAAAGCTGAAATGTCTGTTATTCCCATTTTAATACATTTAGCCAAAACATAACACCCACCCTGTATTCAAGAGCATGCTGTGTCTCAACCAATGGCAGGCACAATACAAACACCTCACATTATGTAAAATAGGGTCTATGCTAGTACAAAGGACACTGCACTGTGTAGGGTGCCGTCTTTCGGATGGGACGTTAAACGGGTCTCCTGACTCTCTGAGGTCATTAAAGATCCCATGGCACCTTTCGTAAGAGTAGGGGTGTTAACCCCGGTGTCCTGGCTAAAATTCCCAATCTGGCCCTCAAACCATCACGGTCACCTAATAATCCCCAGTTTACAATTGGCTCATTCATCCACCTCCTCTCCCCTGTAACTATTCCCCAGGTCGTTGCTGCAAATGAGAACGTGTTCTCAGTCAACTTACCTGGTAAAATAATGGATAAATAAAAAATATAAAAAATAAAAAGGTACACAAACAGGTTTAGCATGTCCCGAAGCACATCATTGACCAAAGCCTGGAAAACAGCAGGGGCATTGGTGAGTCCAAAAGGCATGACCTGGTACTCATAATGTCCACTGGCTGTGTTGAAGGCTGTCTTCCCCTCATCCCCCTCGCGTATCCAAACCAGGTGGTAGGCATTTCGAAGGTCCAACTTGGGAAATATGGTGGCCCCCTGGAGAGGTTCAAACGCCGAGGAGAGGTAGTGGGGGTAACAATTCTTGACAGTAATGTCATTAAGTACCCGGTAGTCAATGCACGGACGCAGGGTCTTGTACTTCTTCTACACAAAGAAAAACCCTGTGCCGGCAGGAGATGCAGATGGACTGACGGCCCCAGCGACCAGAGACTCCTCTATAGCTTTGGTCTCTGGTCCGGAGAGAGAATACAATCGACCCCGAGGTGGTGTAGTGCCTGGGAGAATATCAATGACACAATCATAAGGATGGTGCGGGGGAAGGGAAGTAGCACGTACCTTACTGAACACTTCGAGGAGGTCATGGTATTCTGTGGGGATAGCAGAGACATCCACAGTCTGGCTAACATCCACAGGAAGACGACTTGAGGAAGGCTGTGCTGCTTGAAGGCAGTGGGAATGGCAAAATGGGCTCCAACCCAGGATGGAGCTTGTGGTCCAATCAATCATCGGATTGTGCTTTTGAAGCCAGGAAAATCCCAAAACCACTGGAACATGGGGAGAGGTAATGAGGAGGAACTGTATTGTCTCACTGTGGTTATCAGAAACCCGTAATTGAACGGGCACAGTACTATGGGTGACTACCCCTATAGAGCGGCCGTCCAGTACCCTAGCATCCATGGGCACAGAGATAGGCTGAGTGGGAATACAAAGCACCGAAGCATCCATAAGATTTTCATCATCCCCAGAGTCTCTCTCGGAGAGAGACTTAGATTGGTCTCCCCACATCACAAGAGCAAAAAGGATTGTGTGGGTGATGGGAATTAGGGAACTCCCAGTCTGACTCACCATAGTACTGGTACCCACTAGAGACAAGGGTTTCCTAATAGGGCAGTTAGCTATAAAATATCCTGCCCCTCCACAGTACAGACAACAGTTATTATTCATCCTCCGTAAGCGCTCCCAAACTGATAGCCTAGTTCTTCCCAACTCCATAGGCTCAGGAGTATCCAACTCACCTGTTTTAGATTCACGAGAGAGCTCGGGTGGCTTCGACTCCTCTCAGAAGAGCTGCCTTCGGAAACTTCCGGATTCCATAGGAGGTGAATGCGCCATATCGGGTGCACGAGTGTGCCTAAGACCATAACTCCTCTCACTCTTGCGTTCCCTTAGGCGTCCATCAATTCTCATGGTTAAGGCGATAAGTGAGTCGAGGTCCCCTGGCAGTTCCTGAGCAGCTAGCTCATCCTTAACCTCCTCAGATAATCTGTGCAGAAAAGTATCAAAAAGAGACTCCGGATTTCAAGTCAGTCTCAGCGGCCAACGTGCGAAAGCCCACCGCGTAGTCTGCCACATTACGGGAGTTTTGACGTAAGTCAAGCAGTTGGCTGGCTGTCTTTCTCCTGGATACCCGGAGACTCAAACTTCTCACCTCTGCCATGAATTCCTCCAGATGGCAGATTGTTGTTCCCAAACTGCTGTAGCCCAGAAGAGCACCCTTCCCGACATTAGCGTAATTATATACAAATATCGCTCTGTAGGTGGTAAGCAGGGATCACAGGGAGTCGGTATAGGCTGTACCAACTCACCACAGATAGGGACATGTATGCTCTCGTTGGCTGGCCTTCGCTTCATATTCGTCGCCAAGCCCACTGGCTCCAGGTCCTCTATAAGTCTTTTCTAAGTAAAGCCCCGCCTTAGCTCAGCTCACTGGTCACCATAGCAGCACCCACCCGTAGCACACGCTCCAGCAGGTATATTTCACTGGTCATCTTCAAAGCCAACTCCTCCGTTGACCGCCTTTCCTTTCAGTTCTCTGCTGCCAATGACTGGAACGAATTGCAAAAATCACTGGAGCTGGAGTCTTCTCTCCCTCACTAACTTTAAGCATCAGCTGTCAGAGCAGCTTACCGATCATTGCACCTGTACACAGCCCATCTGTAAATAGCCCACCCAACTACCTCATCCCTATATTGTTTTTTTTTTGCTCCTTTGCACCCCAGGATCTCTACTTACACACTCATCTTCTGCACATCTACCACTCCAGTGTTTAATTGCTAAATTGTAATTATTTCGCTTTGGCCTATTTATTGCCTTACCTCCCTAATCTTACTACATTTGCACACACAGTAAATAGATTTTTCTATTGTGTTATTGACTGTACGTTTGTTTATCCCTTGTGTAACTCTGTGTTGTTTGTGTCGCACTGTTTTGCTTTATCTTGGCTAGGTCGCAGTTGTAAATGAGAACTTGTTCTCAACTGGCCTACCTGTTAAATAAAGGTGAAATAAAAATAAATCAATCAATAAAAAATGTCATCCCCGACTAATTATGCTGTCGTCGTCCCCCCTTGGGCCAATTGAGATATCCTGTGTTACAAACAAATTTCAGTTATCCATTATATTGATCAGATACTCATGTGGCCGCTCTAACAATTAAAATAAATGTCTTCAAAATGGAAGGCAGTTAGCCTGGGTACCAGCCTCTCTGGGAGTGGCATGGAGTGGAACGTTAGCTCAAGAAACTGCTACTCAGACTAGAAGGCAGTCGGGAGGAGGCAAGATCAGGTGGGACCATTCTAGCCAATGAGAGGGCAGATACGCATAATTAGATATTTGTGTATTTAATTTTCAATAAATTAGCAGACATTTCTAAAAACATGTTTTAACATCGTCATTATGGGGTATTGTGTGTAGATGGTAAAAAAAAAAAAAAAAATTGAAATCAGGCTGTAACGTAACAAAATCTTTTGACAATTTTTAAAGGACTATAGTATGTGCAGTAAACTACAATAGTGTATTAAATTACACTGATTGGCCAGATGGTGGCACTATAACAAGAGATTGAAAATGCAGAAATGAAAGGTCATGCCCCTCACCCTGTTTGACCTAAAGTCATGGAATTCTTTACATAGGTCCCTCTCCTTACAGTGACCCATAAGGTCTGCCATTATGTATTTTCCAACATTTAGAATTTTGTGAAAAACACTTACAATGCTACTCTTCTGGAACCAAATTACCGATCTTCACGAAACTTGATATTTGGCATCTATGGACAAAGGCTCTCAATGCTATTATTTCTAGACTAGTACCTAAAACAACATGGCCGCTATTGACCAATAAACATTCACGTGCTCTGTCACATAAATCAGTCAATGATTCGTCATTCGTAATGTTTTAAAAAATCGTACACATGTTGCAAACACTGTCAAGACTCAACATATGCAAGAACATTCATATCGAACTCAAGGTGGCGCTATGATGGGCACATGTTTATATCTCTTAATATGTTTAACACAGAGTGATGGAATTTGGCATATGAGTCTAACTAACCCATGCTATATCTAAGATACCACTGGCCCGATTTTAACGAAACTTGGGTGAATGATGCGTCTTGCCATAGAGATCTGGTATTTACAAAATTAGTACTCAGCTGTACATACTTTAGTCACAGGGGATATCTCAGACACAACCCATTTTTCCCTAAGGGTGGTGCTGCATCATTCGTGGGGGATGACATGTTTACTGTTGCCTTGTTCTATTGACACGTTCAAAACAACTGGGAACTCGGAAATCTCTGACTTCTGACTTCAGTGTGTTCAAGACAACTGGGAACTCAGGAAAGCTCCGACTTGGAAAAATAGTTTTGAATGGTCATCCAACTTTGAATTCCAAGTATTAAACTCTGGCATGTTTCTAGAGCTCCGCCTTTACGAGCTGAAGATCACTGACATCAGGATTTGACATTTTTTCCCAAGTTCCCAGTTGTCTTGAAAGCACCAAATCTGTGTTTGTACTCCCAGAGAGGAAGAGTTTGTAACTCTTCCTCTCGTGCAAAAAAAAGTTAAACTTTTCATAACAAACAAAAACAAATGTAAGGATCTGGCGGTTCATGATACAGACAGGCAGGGACAAATGTCAGTCAGATAGTAGACAGTAGATGCTCGCTACTACCATTGGCCGCTGCTACTATTATTATTATTTTAATAATGTTTTGGGAATATTTTTATTTTATTATTATAACATTTCAAATTACAATACAATACCAACATAGGACATCACTACACATATTTAAATTAAATAAAGGCCAGGGGTTACAGTTGTACAAACTTATGATAGAGTTGTAAGAATACAGTGTTTTTTTGTTATTGACTAATTCTAGAGATTCTATTAAATATTGGATTTCAAGTCAAAAATATTTTGCATTTGGGGACAGACTTCAAATATTTGTTTTTGTGTATAAAACATTTACCAGAGAGAATTAAGAAATTAACAACTAATTCAGTAGTTTTGTTTTCATTTGAATAATAACATATTACATATTTCATTGTAAATACACGGGTCTTATTGATTAAATAAAAAATGTAAATACTTAATTTGCTCCAAAATAACTTCAGAGTCACACTCAGAGCACATGTGCCTTTTCTGTGATAAATAAGGGGAAACTATTATACACATTTAGACAAGTTATTGCAAGGGTATATTTTGTGCAAGATTTGAAAGTGAATTTCTTTTACTTTATTTGATATCCAAAATTTGTGAGGGAGCAACCTAGCTTTCTTCCATTCAATTTCAGTAATAAAAGCAAAAAGCAAAAAAAGAAAAGTCCCTTTTTCAGGACCCTGTCTTTCAAAGATAATTCGTAAAAATCCAAGTAACTTCACAGATCTTCATTGTAAAGGGTTTAAACACTGTTTCCCATACTTGTTCAATGAACCATGAACAATTAATGAACATGCACCTGTGGAACGGTCATTAAGACACTAACAGCTTACAGATGGTAGGCAATTAAGGTCACAGTTATGAAAACTTAGAACACTAAAGAGGCCTTTCTACTGACTCTGAAAAACATCAAAAGAAAGATGCCCAAGGTCCCTGCTCATCTGCGTGAACGTGCCTTAGGCATGCTGCAAGGAGGCATGAGGACAGCAGATGTGGCCAGGGCAATACATTTCAATGTTCGTACAGTGAGACGCCTAAGAAAAGCGCTACAGGGAGACGGGACGGACAGCTGATCGTCCTTGCAGTGGCAGACCACATGTAACAACACCTTCACAGGATCGGTACATCCGAACACCACACCTGCGGGACAGGTACAGGATGGCAACAACAACTGCCTGCATGGAAATGCTTGGGAATATGGTCAATACGGGTGACCGTATTGTGGGTGTTTCAGGGAAAAGGTGTACATTTGACCTACATCATCTAGGATGTGACAATGGTAAGTAAAATCTCTCAATTTTTGCCTATTTTTTTCCGGTCTTGCAGGCCTTCTCATGCAGCTGCAAGTGCATTTGTAAATCAAGACCTATCTTGAGTTGGGCTCTGGGGTGGTGCAATTGTTGAGTAAGTGAGCTTATGGTTGTGTGGGGGTATGGGTTGAGTGTGTGTGGGTGGGTGGGTGTATGTGTGTATCCCACAACTGTTGCGAAGGAGTAAAAGATGTTAGGGACAATAGAGGATGATCTACAGCTATATACACTGCTCAAAAAAATAAAGGGAACACTTAAACAACACAATGTAACTCCAAGTCAATCACACTTCTGTGAAATCAAACTGTCCACTTAGGAAGCAACACTGATTGACAATACATTTCACATGCTGTTGTGCAGATGGAATAGACAACAGGTGGAAATTATAGGCAATTAGCAAGACACCCCCAATAAAGGAGTGGTTCTGCAGGTGGTGACCACAGACCACTTCTCAGTTCCTATGCTTCCTGGCTGATGTGTTGGTCACTTTAGAATGCTGGCAGTGCTTTCACTCTAGTGGTAGCATGAGACGGAGTCTACAACCCACACAAGTGGCTCAGGTAGTGCAGCTCATCCAGGATGGCACATCAATGCGAGCTGTGGCAAGAAGGTTTGCTGTTTCTGTCAGCGTAGTGTCCAGAGCATGGAGGCGCTACCAGGAGACAGGCCAGTACATCAGGAGACGTGGAGGAGGCCGTAGGAGGGCAACAACCCAGCAGCAGGACCGCTACATCCGCCTTTGTGCAAGGAGGAGCAGGAGGAGCACTGCCAGAGCCCTGCAAAATGACCTCCAGCAGGCCACAAATGTGCATGTGTCTGCTCAAACGGTCAGAAACAGACTCCATGAGGGTGGTATGAGGGCCCGACGTCCACAGGTGGGGGTTGTGCTTACAGCCCAACACCGTGCAGGACTTTTGGCATTTGCCAGAGAACACCAAGATTGGCAAATTCGCCACTGGCGCACTGTGCTCTTCACAGATGAATGCAGGTTCCCACTGAGCACATGTGACAGACGTGACAGAGTCTGGAGACACCATGGAGAACGGTCTGCTGCCTGCAACATCCTCCAGCATGACCGGTTTGGCGGTGGGTCAGTCATGGTGTGGGGTGGCATTTCTTTGGGGGGCCGCACAGCCCTCCATGTGCTCGCCAGAGGTAGCCTGACTGCCATTAGGTACCGAGATGAGATCCTCAGACCCCTTGTGAGACCATATGCTGGTGCGGTTGGCCCTGGGTTCCTCCTGAGTTCCTCCTAATGCATGACAATGCTAGACCTCATGTGGCTGGAGTGTGTCAGCAGTTCCTGCAAGAGGAAGGCATTGATGCTATGGACTGGCCCACCCATCCCCCAGACCTGAATCCAATTGAGCACATCTGGGACATCATGTCTCGCTCCATCCACCAACACCACGTTGCACCACAGACTGTCCAGGAGTTGGTGGATGCTTTAGTCCAGGTCTGGGAGGAGATCCCTCAGGAGACCATCCGCCACCTCATCAGGAGCATGCCCAGGCATTGTAAGGAGGTCATACAGGCACGTGGAGCCCACACACACTACTGAGCCTCATTTTGACATGTTTTAAGGACATGACATCAAAATTGGATCAGCCTGTAGTGTGGTTTTCCACTTTAATTATGAGTGTGACTCCAAATCCAGACCTCCATGGGTTGATACATTTGATTTCCATTGATAATTTGTGTGATTTTGTTGTCAGCACATTCAACTATGTAAAGAAAAAAGTATTTAATAGGAATATTTCATTCATTCAGATCTAGGATGTGTTGTTTTAGTGTTCTCTTTATTTTTTTGAGCAGTGTATAATACAAATCGAGGTGAGGGCGATGGAAATGCATTTGGCAGTTAACTTCATATGGCTGCAGGGGCAGTATTGAGTAGCTTGGATGAAAAGGTGCCCATTGTAAACGGCCAGCTCCTCAGTCTCAGTTGCTAATATATGCATATTATTATTAGTATTGGATAGAAAACACTCTAAAGTTTCCAAAACTGTCAAAATATTGTCTGTGAGTATAACAGAACTGATATTGCAGGCGAAACCCTGAGGAAAATCAAAACAGGAAGTGGCTTTTATTTTGAAATCTCCATGTTCCATAGCCTCCCTTTGCTGGATTTAAAGGGATACCAGATTCCTTTTCCTATCGCTTCCTCAAGGTGTCAACAGTCTTCAGACATAGTTTCAGGCTTTTATTTTTGAAAAAATTTGAAATCTCCATGTTCCATAGCCTCCCTTTGCTGGGGCGGCAGGGTAGCCTAGTGGTTAGAGCGTTGGGCTAGTAACCGGAAGGTTGAAAGTTCAAATGCCCGAGCTGACAAGGTACCAATCTGTTGTTCTGCCCCTGAACAGGCAGTTAACCCACTGTTCCTAGGCCGTCACTGAAAATAAGAATTTGTTCTTAACCGACTTGCCTAGTTAAATAAAGGTAAATTAAAAAAAGGGATACCAGATTCCTTTTCCTATCGCTTCCTCAAGGTGTCAACAGTCTTCAGACATAGTTTCAGGCTTTTATTTTGAAAAATGAGCCAGAACAATAACATCGCGTCAAGTGGTCACATGAGTTTTGCTCGCGCAACAGAGTTTGTATAGGTATTGCTTTTCGATAATTATAGATTATATATTTTAAAAACAACCTGAGGATTGATTCTAAAAAACGTTTGACATGTTTCTGTGGACATTATGGAAACTATTTGGAATTTCCGTCTGCGTTGTCGTGACCGCTCTTTCCTGTGGATTTCTGAACATAACGCGACAAACAAACAGAGGTATTTTGGGTATAAAAATAATCTTTATGGAACAAAAGGAACATATGTTTTGTAACTGGGAGTCACGTGAGTGAAAACATCCAAAGATCATCAAAGGTAAACGATTAATTTGATTGCTTTTCTGATTTTCGTGACCACGCTTCCTGATGCTAAGTGTACTTAATGTTTTGTCGTGCGATCGATAAATTTACACAAACACTTGGATTGCTTTCGCTGTAAAGCATCATTTCAAAATCTGACACGACAGGTGGATTAACAAAAGGCTAAACTGTGTTTTCCTATATTGCACTTGTGAATTCATGAATATAAATATTTGTAGTAATATTTATTGAATGTAGCACTATGCTATTTAGCGGTTGTTGATGACACTTATCCCGATAGGGGGATTGCAGCCATAACAAGTTAATCTACTTCATTTCGGTAAATGGGACTGTGTGCTCTTTTCAAAGGATGGATCCCAGTCGGTTAAGGGTTATGGGATACGGGAGGGGGTCGAGGGTGGTCTGCCGGGCATTGGGATGACAACCCAACTCACGATGAGGAGGGCTTTTAGCGAGTGGAATAGTAGGGACCAATTAGAGGTTTACTTAGTAGAAATGCAAAGATCATGGTACAGCTATATAGACACTCAATCATCATGTTACTTTTTAATGGTATGTTTACAAACATATATTTTGATAAAAATAATTGAAAGTTGTGTCTCATTATGATAGGTGGTGAAATAAGTATAGCCAGTTACAGTTGTAATAGCCTAGCAGATAATAAGAAAAGACAATCAGTATTTACCTGGCTAAAAGAGAAGGAATATATTATCTATTGTTTACAGGAAACCCATTCAACAGATTTAGATGAAGTTTTCTGGAAAAAGAACTGGGGGGCGAAATATACTTCTCCCATGGGCAAAGAAATTCAAAAGGGGTTATGGTTTTAATTAACAATAATTTTGATCCAAATGTGCAAATTGTCCAAACAGATCCTCAAGGTACATGGATTATTTTAAATATGTTATTGGACAATAAACAGATATGGATTATTATCCTATACGGTCCGAATAATGATGATCCAAGCTTCTTTGAAAATATATATAAGAATTTATCAACTCTACAAGCAACACAAGATTCTATTATTATGGTGGGAGATTTTAATATGGTCTTAAATACCTCTATGGACCGAAAAGGAAATCACACTACAAACTATCCCCCTCAGGCACTTAAGGAAATCATGAATGTCATGGATATATTGGAATGAGTGGATATATGGAGACTTAAATAGCCTGACCTAGTGAGATATACATGGCGGAGGCTTAATCAAGCTAGTCGCCTTGACTACTTTCTTATACCATTCTCTCTGGCACCAAAAGTTTAAAAAGTGTTGATAGGGGACAGAATGCGGTCAGATCGTCACATAATTGGCATATATATTACTCTTACAGAATTTCCAAGTGGGCGAGGATATTGGAAATTTAATAAAAGCCTACTAGATGATAAATTGTTTAGAACTAGGACAGAAGAATTTATAACTGACTTTTTCAGACATAACATAGGTACAGCAGATCCCCTTACTGTATGGGACACTTTTAAATGTGCCTTTAGAGGCAATGCAATGCAGTACTCATCTATAAAACAAAAGCAATTTAGATCAAAAGAGTCCATATTAACAAAGGAAACTGAAGGACTAACAGTACAGTTAGATAGCAATAAAAAAGGTACTATAGAGGCACATAATAAGTTAGAGGAAAAACAAAAAGAAATGGAGGAACTTATTCAAGAAAGTTCCAGTGTAATATATTATAATAATAAAGCGAACTGGATGGAATATGGGGAAAATGCACTAAATTATTTTTCAATCTTCAATATAGAAATGCTACCAAAAAAAATGTATTAAAACTTGTTACAAATGATGGAGTCACGCATGATTCACCAAATTATATTTTGGAAGAGGAAGTAAAGTACTTTAAGAATATGTTTTCATTTCAGGCTCCTCCATCTCCACTAACTGAAACTAATTGTATGGATTTTTTTCCTAAAAATAATGTCAAATTAATATCTGTACAGAAAGACTCATGTGAAGGCCAAATTACAGAGGAGGAACTGCTTGAGGCATTGGGGCGTTTAAGGATGGGAAAACTCCAGGGCTAGATGGCATACCAGTGGAAGTATACAACAATTTTTTGGGTATACTCAAAGGACCATTATTGGCTTGTTTTAACCACTCCTATATAAATGGTAGATTAGACACGCAACAAGAAGGTCTGATATCATTATTACTGAAGCAGGACCCAAGTGGTATATATAAAGATCCAGTCCATTTAAAAAATTGGAGACCTCTTACACTTCAGTGTTGTGATGCAAAAATCCTAGTAAAATGCTTGGCACATAGAATTAAAAAATATTGTCAGATATTATTAATGCTAATCAGACAGGTTTTTTACATGGACGATACATTAGAGATAATATAAGACAAGTACTGGAAACAATAGAACACTATGAAATATCGGGGACCCCAGGCCTGGTTTTCACAGCTGATTTTGAAAAGGCTTTTGATAAAGTACGGCTGGAGTTTATATATAAACGCCTAGAACATTTCAATTTTGGGGAATCTCTTATAAAATGGGTTAAGGTTATGTATAGTAACCCTAGGTGTATAATAGTGAATAATGGCTACATCTCAGAAAGTTTAAAACTATCTAGAGGAGTAAAACAAGGTTGTCCACTATCGGTATATCTATTTATTATTGCCATCGAAATGTTAGCTGTTAAAATGAGATCAAACAATAATATTAAGGGATTAGAAATCCGTGGCTTAAAAACTAAGGGGTCATTGTACGCTGATGATTCATGTTTTCTTTTAAAAGCACAATTAGAGTCTCTCCAAGGCCTCTTAGAGGATCTACATACTTTTGCTATCCTCTCTGGATTAAAACCAAATTATGATAAATGTACCATATTACGTATTGGATCACTAAAAAATGCACATTTTACATTACCATGTAGTTTACCAATTAAATGGTCTGACGGAGATGTGGACATCCTCGGTATACAAATCCCAAAAGAAAGAAATGATCTCACTCCAACACATTTTTATAGAAAGTTAGCAAAAATAGATAAGATCTTGCTACCATGGAAAGGAAAATACCTGAAAAATCACCCTGATTAACTCTTTAGTTATATCACAGTTTACCTATTTGCTTATGGTTTTGCCTACACCTAGTGACCTGCTTTTTAAATTATACTGTATGAACAAAAAATATTCAATTTTATTTGGAACGGCAAGCCAGATCAAATTAAAAGGGCCTATTTATATAACGAATATGAATTTGGTGGGCAGAAATGATTAAATATTAAAGCATTAGACCTCTCACTAAAGGCATCAGTCATACAAAAGTTATACTTAAATCCAAACTGGTTCTCTAGTCAATTGGTACGAATGTCTCATCCTATATTCAGGAAGGGCCTTTTCCCCTTTATTCAGATTACACCTGCTCACTTTCGGTTGTTTGAAAAGGAAATAATCTCCAAAATATCTTTATTTTTTAAACAAGCCTTAGAAGGTTGGTTGCAATTTCAGTTTAATCCAACTGAAAGGACGGAACAAATAGTACAACAAATATTGTGGATAAGTTCAAATATACTAATTGATTTTTTTTTAAACGGTATTTATTGAAGAAATTTAAAAAAAAAAAGGTATAATTTTAGAGAATGATATCATAAATAGGACTGGTGGAGTTATGTCACACATGCAGCTAACACAGACACATGGAAATGTCTGCTCTACCCAAAATTACAACCAATTAATTGCAGCATTACTACAAAAATGGAAGAGGCAAGTAGAAGAAGTAGAAGGAACTTGTATGTCGGCCCTGTATTAAAGAACATAAATGGTTAAAAAGTGTGATGAATAAAAACATATACCAATTTCATTTAAGGACCAAAAAACAGGCTGACAGGCTGGACTGAGGGCTTAATGGCCTGTTGTAATGCAGTTCCTCACCAGACAGCACAGGCAACAAACTCACCGTCGCACAAACTCACAGTCGCTGGAACAGACAGGACTGGCAAAAAGTGCTCTTCACTGATGAATCGCGGTTTTGTCTCACCAGGGGTGATGGTTGGATTCGCGTTTATGGTCGAAGGAATGAGCCTTACACCGAGGCCTGTACTCTGGAGTGGGATCAATTTGGAGGTGGAGGGTCCATCATGGTCTGGGGCGGTGTGTCACAGCATCATCGGAATGAGCTTGTTGTCATTGCAGGCAATCTCAACGATGTGTGTTACAGGGAAGAAAGACATCCTCCTCCCTCATGTGGTACCCGTCCTGCAAGCTCATCCTGACTTGACCTTCCAGCATGACAATACCACCAGCCATTCTGCTGCAAGACAGGAATGTCAGTGTTCTGCCATGGTCAGCGAAGAGCCCGGATCTCAATCCCATCAAACACGTCTGGGACCTGTTGGATCGGAGGGTGAGGGCTAGGGCCATTCCCCCCAGAAATGCCCAGGAACTTGCAGGTGTCTTAGTGGAAGAGTGGGGTAACATCTCACAGCAAGAACAGGCAAATCTGGTGCAGTCCATAAGTAGGAGATGCAGTGCAGTACTTAATGCAGCTGGTGGCCACACCAGTTATTTTTGATTTTGACCCTCCCCCCCTTTGTTCACAAACACATTATTCCATTTCTGTTAGTCACATGTCTGTGGAACTTGTTCAGTTTATGTCTCAGTTGTTGAATCTTGTTATGTTCATACAAATATTTACACATGTTAAGTTTGCAGAAAATAAACGCTGTTGACAGTGAGAGGACATTTGCATTCCAGAATAATTTCCATATAGGAGATATCTTGTTCTTGGAGTTACCGATCATTGCACCTGTACACCGCCCATCTGTAAATATCCCACCCAACTACCTCATCCCCCATATTGTTATTTTTTTGTTGCTCTTTTGCACCCCAGTATCTCTACTTGCATATCATCATCTGCACATCTATCACTCCAGTGTTTAATTGCTCAATTGTAATTATTTCACCACTATGGCCTATTTGTTGCCTTACCTCCCTAATCTTACTACATTTGCACACACTGCTGATAGATTTTCTATTGTGTTATTGACTGTACGTTTGTTTATCCCATGTGTAACTCTGTGTTGTTTTTGTTGCATTGCTTTGTGTTATCTTGGCTAGGTCGCAGTTGTAAATGAGAACTTGTTCTCAACTGGCCTACCTGGTTAAATAAAGGTGAAATAAAAATAATTTAAAAAAAAGTTCTCATGAAGGTATTATTACATTTCTTATCCGGCAGGGGGCAATCTTCTAACATAAAATGTGCATCTATCTTGACATGTTCTCCAAAACACAAAACACAAATTATATTAAATTGAGTAGGTCCTGAAGGTATTGCTTTGCATATAGAATTACATTCTTTATAATGTATTGTGAAGTTATATGTTTCTAAGAACTTTCTGTAAGAGAGTATATTTCCTTCTCTATCAATAGAAACTGCTACTACCTAGTGGCTACTAAGTACACTGCATGCGAAGGGAGAGAGCCCCATGAAGTGGGCAGGGCATGTCGTGTTGACAAACGTTAGCTTCTAGCTAGGCTACGTCACCGTCTTGATTTGGGGCGGGGGCTTGCAGGAGATTTAATAGGAAGGTGGCAAAGACGCTGTGAATGTTTACTGTTTTTAATCGAATTGAGAGACATTTAACCACACAACCAATATATATTACAATACAGAAGGGTTTCACGTATATTTGAGAGATTATATCGCCAGACGAAGATGGGTAGCTGCCTTACAGTTGGACCAAATGAAGCCGTGGTTGTCTCTGGTAGGTGTCCCCCCTTCCTGCCATGCTACTGTAGCTAGGAAGCTAACGTAGATAGCTTTCTATCATACAAGCTTAATTGTTAATATACGGTTATTTTAACCTATTCGTTTACCAACGGTTCAGTTAATGTATAGTGCTTCTACGCCTGCATTGCTTGCTGTTTGGAGTTTTAGGCTGGGTTTCTGTACAGCACTTTGACATCCGCTGATGCAAGAAGGGCTTTATAAATAAATGTGATTGATTGTATAACGTAAACTCGTACATCGCCTTGGTCCGTACAATTGCCCTTATTTTAGCGCCCCAAAAACGTAATACTTCCAGATCAACTGTAATGTCAATACCATTGTAAAGCACAATTGATTCCCTTTCCAACAGAATCAATTACATTACCTAAACGCTGTCCGTTTCTGCATAATTCAAGCAAGCAATGAGCCCCGTCGGGTCTTTTTAAAAATGGCGGGTGGGGGAAGAGAAACTAATGCAGAAGGAGAGATGTGTGTGTAACAGTATAACTTTAGACCGTCCCCTCGCCCATACACGGGCGCGAACCAGGGACCGTCTACACATCAACAGTCACCCACGAAGCATCGTTACCCATCGCTCCACAAAAGCGGCAGCTCTTGCAGAGCAAGAGGAACCACTAGGTCTCAGAGCAAGTAACGTCACCGATTGAAACGCTATTTAGCGCGCACGGCTAACATCCGTTACATGTGGGAAAATAGTTTTTTTTTTCACTCGATTTGTCCAACTTTTCACCTCAAATGTAAATAAAACACTATAAAGAGTTTATATAATGTGTCATTACATACCTATTTGAAGGTTTGTGTCGAATTTGAATCGGGTTTTTAAGTGATCTTAGAAGTAAACAGCGGCTTTGAGAATGATGATGCATGCAATGATGAAGCAAAAAATGACGAGGTATCCCCCTTACCCCCGCCACTGTCCATTTCTTGTTTCTAAGAAGTGCTACACCTGGTGGAGAGAGATTGTAAGACAGAAATAGTTGCTTTATGCGTGCTGTACGTTACGACATGACACGTCACGATGTAAAGGAGGGTCCGTTACATTACCATGTCAATCAACGCTTGAATAGAAACAGTTCACACCCCAGATTTTGAAGTCAACACAGTCTCTACAGTCCCATTCATTTTCTTTGTAGCCTCGTTTGAATGTTGTGGTTGCGCACATTTGTACGGAATGGGGTGAGTTTACTTAACGGATAAACAACTAAGTCATATCGCTTCACTAACGCTTCACTAACGTAGTTAGGCTAGGTTGTTACTAAACCTTGATCATGTCTCTCAGTTCTATTACATTACACATAAGAGTCACTGGAGGAAGGCGTCTTCTGTGGATATCAGACAGAGTTGAAAGCAACTCTGTCTGAACATTAACACGCTTTGATTGTGGTAGGATTTTAGAAGCATAAGGACTTGATCTTTCATCAAAGAAACTATTTTCAAAAAGGAAAATGTTAAGTTGATACACACCTTTTTTATAGGGTTATTGTTCCCACACAGTCATATCTCTATGTTAAAACACATAACTGTTAACTGTTTACGGAAGACAGAGGGACAACCTGTACTAATTAACTAACTCGCGTGCTCCGAACACCTGTGTGTAACCGAAGAAGGTCGCCAGAAACATATTGTCATTGAAAAATATTGTCGGCTGCAACTATGGTAAAGCCGGTTAAAACAGTGTACATTAAGTGTGTATTTTGCATTTGTGAAATGTAGATGTGATATGAAAGTAAAGGTATTTGTTTCTAGAACTGGATCGCATTTGTGAATCGATAGATTGATTATTTAATTGTTTTAGCTGCCAGGGCCAGTCTACCTGTGAAGATAGCAGTGGTGTAAAGTACTTAGGTAAAAATACATTAAAGTACTACTTAAGTCGTTTTGGGGGGTATCTGTACATTACTATTTATATTTTTGACAACTTTTACTTCACTACATTCCTAAAGAAAATATTGTACTTTTTACTCCATACATTTTCCCTGACAACCAAAAGTACATTTTGAATGCTTAGCAGGATATTTCTTGAACTGCATTGTTGGTTGAGGGCTTGTAAGTAAGCATTTCACGGTAAGGTCTACACCTGTTTTATTCAGAGCATGTGACAAATACAATTTGATTTGAATTCTGGAAACACAGTCACTTTAATGTTGCTGAACTGGGATGCGAGCCTTGCTAATGCAATGTGGCGACTAGTCTCCCCCAGTGCTGATGAATGATAGTCATTACCTGATGGAAATCTTGTGCCACTGCTCACTCACGCCTTGTCTGTTTCATTTCTCAGGTGCCTGTTGTGGCTCAGATGAGAAGACCTACATGGTGGGGGGCTGGGCCTGGGCCTGGTGGCTCATCACTGACATTCAAAGGTGAGACCGTCAGTGACGATGCCATGTTATGCTATAGAATTGTCTTCATCAGTCTATCAGCAATCATGGGTTGTTTTGCAAATGGTCTGGAGGAGGCTTGTTTTATTTATTCAATGGATAAATAAGACCAAATGTTTCCATACAAATACTAAATTGGATAAAAGGGCTGCCTGAGGTTTAGAAACCCACAATCATTTATGGACACAGCTCCAACAGGTTTTTCAGGTATCGTAGATTTCCACAATGATAGCCTATAATTCAGTAAACGCACCTATCATCTGCGAACTAAGAATCAGCCAGGAGGTGTGTGCGTGGAAGACTATTATTTTATTCTTTGCCACACTTTCCTGACTGACCTACATTGTGTTAATGAATTCTGGATGTTTCAAATGGAAACATGGCAAAGGACACTTGGCCCCACCTTAAACTACAGTACACATTCACTATTCTGCCTTTTTTCCCCGTGTGTCACTTGGCCCCATTCTTACCCTTTTTCACAGTAGGTTAGGTGCTGTCCTCTGTTTATTAACTGACTGTAAGGCATTCTCCCCTGGGTTTACATGAAAGCATGCAATGTTTTGTTTAGGGTTTCTTCAGGGTATTTTTGCTCAATAGCCAGTAACTAGTCGTTTGGGGCGTGTCAAGGAAGTGGTGGCAATAGAAGTAGTAAATCTCCAGAAACAATAAACATTCCACTACAGAAATATTCCATCACTGAAATGTTGCCATTGTGAAACTCCTCATGTGACTTCCCAATGATATTTATTCAATGATGAAATAAGATAACAATATTTCACCTGAGCCTCCAAATTATTCCATTACTTCTGCTCCTGATGTGTTGTCAGTGACATTGTCACATAATACTGATGCAGAGTGTTTTTCTCCTCTCCCTCTGTTATTGTGCTGTTAAAGGGACAATCTGCAGTTGCTATATCCATTTTTGGTTAATGATATGTAACCATTGATTCTTGAATAATTTAACTTATAAAGGCCGCATGAGCTTAGTTCAACTGTCGTACTCCATCAGAATGCAAAATATAAGCTTGTTTTACTATGTTTGTAAACAAAGCGAATGTAAACAAACACTGTATACTATAGCCTCACAAGATGGTTAAAACTATCATTTTGAAATCATGGATGGTCACTCCTTGTATCCATAGCTCTGTCTATGTATTTGAGTGGTTGCATTTCTACAGCCACATCCCTTAGCTTTTTTCAGAAACAGTGGGGAGAGAACGTGTCGTTATTGTTTCAACTGCAGGTTGCCCCTTTAAGGTCTGCATTAACTAAAATACTTTTTTTCCCTCATATAGGATTACACTGGAGATTATGACACTCCAACCCAAGTGTGAGGATGTTGAGACTGCAGAGGGCGTCGCCATCACTGTCACTGGGGTGGCACAGGTAAAAAATTAATTAAGTTGTATGAAACCGACACCATTGAATTGGAAAATGTCTTACCTATTTGTAATTTGAATTGTTATTGATTTTAATATCTTTTAATTACAAACTGCAGCTGTAGCGAGCTCTTTGTGTAAACTAACAACCAGGCCACAGTCTGTCTTTCCGAATCTCTCCTTCATCTCTTCTCCAGATCAAAGTGATGACAGATCATGATCTTTTGGCAATTGCTTGCGAGCAGTTTTTGGGCAAATCCGTCCCTGAAATCAAAGGAGTGGTTTTGCAAACCTTGGAGGGACATTTACGCTCAATTCTAGGTGAGGAGAATCTCTCCAAAGGAAAATATTTTTTTTTTTATGGTCTTCTGTTGATTTCAGTTGGTTGTTGTCAGCTTTGTTCTCTGTTAGTTGATGTAAATCAGTGGCTAAACCTCAGCGTCACACATACACATGGGTTTTGCTGTTGGGTCGTTTTTTTTCAACAACAAAGAATTGCAGATGGGTAGCTTTTCAAACAGTTTGTTCAAGCTTTGTACTAAATATAGCCTGTCTAAATTAAAATAATTTAGAAAAAAGTAGAAATGACAGTCAATGTAATGAGAGCCTGAATGTGTGAAAGGGTAACTTCTAAAACCACAAAACTGAAATCTGAGAATATAGACTACACTATTGAAAAGTAAACGTTATATGTTCTGTATTATGAGATTTTCATGTTTTACTTTATGATGATGATGACTTTAGAGATCTATGTGTTTTTATCAATGCATTTTATCTTTGTAAATACCCATGAATTTCAGTGATTATTTGACTACCATGTGGGATAACCTTAATTAAGTGAAGTAGGTCTATATCCAGTGTTGTAGAGACTGACAGGCTCTTCCCTCTCCCCAGGTACACTGACAGTGGAGCAAATCTACCAGGACAGGGACAAGTTTGCCCAGCTGGTGCGGGAGGTGGCAGCACCTGACGTGGGCAGGATGGGCATTGAGATCCTCAGCTTCACTATCAAGGTGAGTCAATTGGTGGTGCCATCAAGTGTGGAGGGTAAATGCAGTTAAACACACATTTTTATTTTAATGTTTTTGTTTTATTGGTGTGTTTTATCCTATGGCATTTAATGGATGATGTAAACCTGTTGATTGGGAGGCGACTCCACTTAACTAGTCTTCACCGTTGTTGATTAGGATTGAGTAATGGATTATTAGTAGTTCTAATAGCTGTGAGTTAGCCTAGACTGTCACAGTCCCCGGCAATGAGATCCACTTTTTATTATCAGCTTGTCGTGTCTCTAGTATAGTTAAATGAGATTACATGCTATTTTCAAATAAATTCCCTATGTTCAATTATTATTACGTGATTAAACTAATCATGTAAACTTAATTAACTAGGAAGTTGGAGCACCACTGAAGCATTAGTTTATATACAGCGGCTATCTCCCGAATCCACTCTTAAAGATCTGAAGCTCTTTTATATCAATAGCAATCAATCATTAATTATTCTTTACATTATATCAGTCTCATCTGAACGTCGTAAAATTCTTGGTTATCGTCACGAACACTAGCATAAATTATGAATCAGCGATATACAAATTGGCATTAATTATTTACTAACTAACTAATCAAATCACAGAAATACATAACAAACAGTAGATATTGTTTACTAACAATGATAGGAAAGTCCCTAGTGGGTAAAGCCGATATGACAGTTTGGTAGACAAAAGGGAAGGGTGAGACTGAGAGCAGGAAAGACAAAATAGATTAATTACACAGTATATATTTATATTAATTGAAATGCTAATCCTTGCACATGAATGGCTGCTCATTCGAGAATAATTGCAGGTATATATTTACGCCCGTATGTCGTTGTTGTCTTCTCTGTTGGAATCCGGTCCGTCTGCTGGAGAGTTCATCAGAGTCTCTCTGGTTGCGTTTCCCTGAAGATTAAAGTATTTTGTGGTTGTTAGAATGGGTACTAAAGAGTACCATTCGGGAATATTCTCATAGAATAGATGTTTCGGCGGTTGTTGGTATTCTTGTTCTATGTTTACATCATTTTTAGCTGCGGACTAGTAATTATACATCTAAGATTTGCTCTTATTCTGTAGGGATCAATAGTCTCAGAGTTTAACCATTCCCAGCCATGTAGCCAATGCTCCATGTGGTATAGTCCTGTCCTTTGGTAGAGTTGTAGTTTAAACCACTTCACACACCAGCATCTCTAAGACATGTTTTGGTCTTAGAGATTCAGCCATTTGCAACCTTAGCTCACGCTGGGGTTTGCTTAGTCTGATGTGAATTTCATCAGGAGTTGGTTTTATACGTAACAGTAGAAAAGGGCGGTCCATGGAGCGTAATGTGATGTCTAGGCTCATGGGGGTGTGGCTACTGACTAGTTCATCTTTAGATGTTAACCTGGCAGCTGGGAAATGCACACTTTAAGAGATACCTTTATGTGTGTTTCCTGTTCTTCATGAGATCATCAAATGAAACACACTCGTCATAACTGTCCTTTAAGTGTCCACGGATTATTCTCAAAAGTAGCAATATGGTTTAATTCTCTCATTTTGGGGATTAGGAGTTTGGCCAAGTCTCTGTTCTGGGAGACACTCTCCCTCAATACTGCATGGTCGTTTCTACCTGGTATTTACGACCGGAGGTGATAAACCTGGGTTGTGAGAGAGGGTAGAAGCCATAATCTACACCCAGAAAGGGCCACGTCATGACAAGCTCTTTACTGCAAGTGCGACAATCAATTAGATGTTATTACGTGTTGATGTTGGACATTTTATTTACATTTTTGTTCCCTCAAGTATCTCTGGTAGTGTATGGTAATCTGAGCTACTGTGTGTGTGTGTGTTGTAGGATGTCTATGATAAAGTGGACTACCTGAGCTCACTGGGGAAGACTCAGACAGCAGCAGTCCAGAGGGATGCAGACATCGGTGTGGCAGAGGCAGAAAGGGATGCTGGGATAAGAGTAAGATTCAATTCAATAAATGTAATAATTCCAGAGGGGCAATTATTTCTAGGGTTATGTTTGTCTGTATTAATGTACATACATTTCATTTGAAAGGTTTGTAAGCTCATTTTATTAATTTCCCCTTTTCCTTTCCTCATACGCTTCCACTCTGTTTCTCTCTCCTCATACTTTCGCCCTTTCTCTCTCTCTCTCTCATGTACATTCAAATCTCTCTCTCTCATTGTCTCTCATTGTCTCTTTCTCTCTCTTGTTGTCTCACTCTCTCTCACCAGGAAGCAGAGTGCAAGAAGGAGATGATGGATGTCAAGTTCCTGGCCGACACAAAGATGGCAGACTCCAAACGAGAACTTGAACTGCAGAAGGCTGCTTTCAACCAAGAAGTCAACACCAAGGTCTGCATGAACTCCATACTCCACTTTTGAATGTCAGTTAAATGAGTACAGTGCGATAGAAATTCCAGTCTACTAAATTATTCTATGATGTTGGTCCATCTGAGTCTAAATTATCAGTAGGCGTTAGTAATTTAGTAAATGCGACATTTTACACGATCAGAGAGCCCGGAATTAACATTAAATATAGCCCTAAGCAGCCAAACGCTCCCTCCAGCCAACCTCAACATTAAAAACTCCTCTATCAACATAGACGGCCATGTCATGATCCTGTCTCTCTGTCTGTGTGCTTCAACATGGACGTCTTGGTCATGTCTCTCTCTGTCCCTGTGTCTCCAGAAAGCGGAAGCCCAGCTGGCCTATGAGCTGCAGGCAGCTAAAGAACAGCAGAAGATCAGGCTGGAGGAGATGGAGATTGAGGTGGTTCAGAGGAAGAAGCAGATCACCATTGAGGAGAAGGAGATTTTCCGCACAGAGAAGGAGCTCATCGCCATGGTGAAGAGGCCTGCCGAGGCAGAGGCATACAAGATGCAACAGCTGGCTGAGGGACAGAAGTGGGAACATCTTTTATATCATAACAGAGCATATCCACAGTACCGTTATACGCTTACCTAACTGTAACATACAAACTGTCGTTCACTAGTGATTCCACTCAACTTCATGTGCATTGTCTTCTATCACAAAAACATTTTCTACACATATAGATTGGTAGCACTTCATTTAACTGTGAAAAAAAGGGTTGTTTTTTAACAAGTGAGCAGTTAAAATGGTAATTACACAATAATAGCATATGAATTCAATTGTTTCCTTTGGAAACTAGCGGATACTTTTTTGTCTCTTTTGGAAAACAATCTAGTTTCCCAGTTGTTCTGATACAAGTGCGTTGTGTCTTTCAGGATGAAGAAGGTTCTGACGGCCCAGGCAGAGGCAGAGAAGATCCGGAGAATAGGCGAGGCAGAGGCTGGCTCCATTGAGGCTATAGGGAAGGCTGAGGCTGAGAAGATGAGACTGAAGGCTGAGGCTTACCAGCAGTATGGAGAGGCAGCCAAGACTGCTCTTGTCCTGGAGGCCCTGCCCAAGGTAACAGACTATGGAATTAATTGGTTGTTTTAAATGCAGTGTATTCATGCGTGCGTTCGAATGGTTTAGATTTGATCAAATGAAATCACTACTGCCTTGACGAGACCCTTCATACAGATGTATTCATATTGAGGTAGTAATGTGTAGATGTACAGTAGACACACTCATTAACATGCCCCCAGATAAACCTAGTAACATTGATACTAATCAAGCAGTAATAAACAGTTATAATCTAGTAACTGTAATAATGCCGGTGTTTGACTTTTTATTTCTGACTGGACAAAGTACAGTAGTATCAGTCATCAGCCAGTAGTTATCTACAGTATCTTTGTCAGCCAGTGTTAAGAGGTGGTAGCCTGCATGTATAAGTGTCAGATTACACCATCTTAAAGTGACTCAGAAGTCAGATGATTGGTTGATGTAATATGCCATTATATATCATAAATGTGTTTTGTGATGTGAGCACAATAAAAACATCTCAATGTGCCCAAATCTTCCTAGATTGCAGCCAAGGTGGCGGCGCCGCTGGCCAGGACCAATGAGATAGTAATCCTGAGCGGGGAGGGAAACCATGTGACGGGGGAAGTGAACCGCCTCCTGGCTGAACTTCCTGTGTCTGTCAACGCCCTCACAGGAATTGACCTATCAAAGGTAATTAGGGGCTGGACAGGAAGTGGAACTTCACTTAGTGTCAGTATAGTATTGTTCACCAGACATGCATGGTGAAAATGGTAGGTAAAACAGATTAGTGAGTCCATAGAAATATAATTACACCCATCATGGAACGTTGACTTGTATAGAGTGGTAATGTCTGTTCTAATAATTCTAATTCTATGAATTAGCCAATATGTCCTACAGAATCCTATTGGTGCTGCTGGATTGTTCTAACCTACATGCAATTTTTCAGAAATAGTGAAATGAAACATTAGCATACAATATCTCTTTCTACCCTAAATAGATTTTTTTTGTTCCCTATTCAACAGATCCCACTACTGCAGAGGATGACTGATGCTCAGGCCTGAAAACAATCTTTCCCTTCTACTCTCTGTTTTATGCACTCTCATAGACTGCCTTCAATACCCTTGAAATTATTATTTATTTATTAAATATGAACAAGTGGATTTTTTTAAACCTCTGGTGCCTTAATTTCTACAGGACCAGAATATCTGCATGTACCGCTGCTCCTTTATATACTCTATGTATCTTTTGAGTTCACTACTTTTTGAATCATGAAGCTTTTTACAATAAGTAGATCGCATGACATTGTTATCATTTAGCATGAACTGAGCCTTTTTGATTTTACTCATAAACCTCTCTAGTCTCTACCTTACCATATCATGTCAGTGAACAGCTGTCAAGAAGAGCAACCTCTATGATTTTCTTTCAAAGTTGTAACTCACCGTGCCTATTATATACTTCATTATTACTCAGTAATTATCTCTTCTTGCTCTCATGTGACTATTTTATAGATTATGGAAGTTACTGTACTCTAATGTATATAACTTTTAATTTAACTGATTTAATTTGTATCCTTTATGATGAGTTATGGGTTTTCACAATCAGGTGACAAGTTGTATCAAGTGCTACATGAAACAAGGTGCTCACTGCTTACTATCCTCAAATAATTGATTTAGGTTTCTACTTAGTTAAAACTCTGGGTAACTGGGAATTCTTCCCACTCTTTAAGAAATCATGTGTTTTCATTTAGTTTTATGTTGTAAACATTGTTTAGTACATTATTCCAAACACACTTTCATTTATAGCAACATGAATGGCTTTTTATACTCATCCCAGAAACCTGATTGGCAGTCCTTTTGTTTCTTTGGCTATGATGCATCTTTCTGAATTGGCGTGAAGTAAGTTGAAGTACTGAATTGACTTGAAGTAAGTTTGAGGGAGAGATTAAGTACTTTGTGGGATTCTAATGATGTAGTGTAATTTATTGAGATGTCTTTGTCCTGGTGAAAGTTCAGTATGTGAAATTTTGAAGGGTTTTTGAGTCCAAGAAGTAAAATGGTGTAACTCATAGCCAAACGCTAGTCATTGATCCTTATCATTTTTATTATACAGGAATAGGTATTTAAAAAAAATATGAGCTGTGATATGTTTTTAAGAAGTAATTTAGTTCATTCTGTTGATTTCTTAATTTCATGTTTCAATTGATTAGTGTGACTTGATTATAACATTGACAGACACTTGTTGCAGTTTTATATAGTAATATAAGTACATTTTAAGCCATGTAAGACAGCTCTTCAGGTTCTGTCCACGATGTAATCTTTGTTAAAGATAACTGTATATCATACACTTGTCAGAGAAAGATATCACTCCCGTTTAGACAATGCTGTTCAATGTATTTAGTCATTTATCTTGCTTTTAATCATCTATAATTGTGAAAATGGGTATATGTACTGTTACACTATTGTCATTCCACATGACCTCCATGTTTATGATCTGTTTGTTGAGCTCATTCCAAGACTGAATCACAATCTCTGATTTATATTGGCTTTTTGTTGTATTGTGGTTAGTCATCGTAGAGGTAAAAGACTAACTTTCTGCTTGTTGTTTAGTATCACTATTTACGTTGTAATCTTAACCGAAGTGGAGAGTAGCCCTTTGTACAAGGACAGGGAAACGGCAGATCTTGGTCATTTTTATATATATATATATATATATATATATATGTATGTATGTATGTGGATGCCATCATCACTGATTTGGAGACTTGCACTATTCAACATGAGATCATGGAAATGGGAAATCAAGATGGGAAAACTCCCAGCTATCATGTAAGTGGACAGATTACAAAAAAGCACTGAGCAAATTATAAAGAATATCATCGCTCAAATGATGATTGGAAAAATGTTTCCTTGTCCTTTCCCCCTCCCAGACATATCATAATGTTCGTTTTAATTAGTCAAATGAAAACGACTTGTGAAGGACTGTTACTGTAATGTTTATTTTTGTCTGCCCTCAAGTTGATTTGACTCTACTTCATTGCAGCCATTGTAATCTAAGTAATTTTGCCAATACTGTGAAAAGATTTCAGTTGTGTAACAGCTGTAATTTGGGTTTTTGAGTTACATTGTGGCTTCATGACCAAATGCATTGTTCTGGCTAAGCTTTAATTTTTTTGACAATCCACTAAAGATACTTTTTTACTTTTTGGATACTTTTTGTGAAAATAATTATCACTTTACTGTTGTGTCAAATATGCACTCCATCTTTTTGAGTCAATGTAGATGTTTTTATTTTTCAACAGGACTAGATATTTGTGAATGTTACACAATATTACCATATTTCAGTCTTCATCTGTCATGCTAATAAAATTACAACAAATATTTGTGCTCTTTTTCTAATAATTCAGTATCTTCCATCGATGTGGACAGCTGCAACATTCATGGCATGTAAATCCCGATTTTTATTTAACTAGGCAAGTCAGTTAAGAAATTCCGATTTACAATGACGGCCTACCGGGGAACAGTTGGTTAACTGCCTTGTTCAGGGGCAGAACGACAGATTTTGACCTTGTCATCTCGGGGATTCGATACAGCAATTTTTCGGTTACGGGCCCAACGCTTTTCGGTTACCGCCCCAGTTAGTCTTGCGATACTTTATTAATTTGAGCCAAAGCCTGTCACTCATTCAATAAATCCTTATCATAATTCGTTTTTAGTGCATCTGGAAGAATCTCAGGACTTTCATCTCATCAGGAATCTCAAGGAATATCAGTCAGGCATTGAGTATGCACACCTAAAATATGCGTAATAAAGGTCCTAAAACCCACAGAGTGCCCACTGCGCATGTGTTCTCAAAGTTGCTGTTGCAGAAAGCAAATACCAGAAATAAGTCATTGGTGAGCTAACAACATAACCAAAATATCTATGTTCGATCATCTCGCTAAAATGACGTTTTCGCAAATGCCTTTCTCTTGACTTCGCGGGGAGTAAGTATTTAGCGTATTATTTGTTTTTGGTGTTTCCTTTAGCAAAAGTGTTACTTCAGTAGCCATCAGTAGCTGGCTAACGTTAGCTAGTTAGCCTAGCTGATCGCTAGCACCACAAAGCATTGAACACTTCTTTGTGCTGCTATGACTCGAGGTATTTAACACTAGCTTGTTAGCATTCATCATTGGCTTGCTTCTTTATTAACCGGTTAACTTAGGCTACAGTTACACGAGAAGGTAGCTAGTTAAGTAACGTTACAGATGTAAAACTACAATTCCAGGGTTATATTATACATTTAAAAAATATATACTTTTGGCACGCAAATATTGTCAGTACAGTAGCTAAGTAGCTAGCTAGTGTTCATTTACATTTTGAATGGTCTATTGACTACTAGACAATGCTGCTCAAAGATGACACCAGCTAGATAATATTTAAGAATTCTTTGTTCATAACTAGCGAGCTAGTTAAATGCATGTCCTGGTATTCTAGATCAGAGAAGCCCTACCTAGGCTACAACCACGTTGAATGACTAGTGTTATTGATATTTACGCAATGATGCAGTAACATTTCTGGTAGACCCAGTCATCTGACTGAATATATTTATTGTAACTAGTAGCTACATGTCCATAATTTTCAAGAACTGGTCAGCTGGATACACTAACCAGCTACAGTGTAAGACGTATCATGCTTGAGTCATTGGGACTTCTGAATTCTGTCACATTTAGCTTAGTTACAGAACTGAAAAGGGTTCTGGGTGACAAGGCACCATTATATACATCACACAAAGCTGTTCTGCATTGCTTATTATTGTAAACTATTGACACACATACCTAAATGGTACCCTATTCCCTATATAGTGTACTTCTTTTGACCAGAGCCCTATAGAGTGGTGAGGAGTTTATTGTGTCCGGAAGGAAATTCACCATTCATTTTCTGTATTCAGGGTTCACTCAAACATCCTTTTGAGTTTTGTTCTACTGTTGACAGTTACATCTGATTTTGAGATTGTATATCGACTTGCTCCTTAAATATAAGTCATCTGACTTATTATTTTCAGTCTGAATTGTTTAATCAAACCTTTTGCAGCCGGTTCCTTATATCAGGGCATAAAAACTATAATCTGTTTCCTGAATTAGCCTAGTGTGCATGTGCGCCCAGCTGGTACACATGCACACTACTGATGGCCCAAGCTCGTTTTCCCTGGCTAAACTAGCTGGCTAACTGAATGCTAGTTTTCAAATACTGCACCCTCAATTCTGATTCTAACAACACAGCCAGATATGTACAGTACCGTATCCTTTTTTTCAACTGACTATTGTAGTTGTTGATTAAATCAGACTTTATTAATATGATGAGCTATCCAGAAACGTCATGAGGTAATTGGCACAGGAAAATATCAGCTCTACAGATCACAATGACTATAATGAATGGCTAAATTACTTCCGGACACTAATGGTCTTTGGGGTGCCTCTTCCTCGTCACCACCCTATGGGCCTTGGTCAAAGTAGTACACTATATAGGGAATTGGGTGTAATTTGGGATGCACACACAGAGATTGGTGAAGGCAGCTGGAGGCTCTCTAGCCGGTAGCCATCATGCAGTCTGTCCTGCTGTGCCCTGAGAAGGGAGAAAAGGCGTCTCCATCTTAAGCCCGCTGCTATCTCTGTCTATCTGCAGGCAGCGTGTTTGCTGTTGAAGGCTGGGGTGCAAATGCCGGCTGATTACTGACTGCCATTTTAGAACGGTCACATAATGTACAGTAAATAAATAGCCTCATGGCTGAGTCATTTTACATGGTCAATGTGGTGTTTGACTGCTGATGTGTGTGTGTGTCTCTCTCAGCATGGTGAGGAGAGCGTTTCCCATGTTGCATTAGTGGAAGTGTGACATGCTGGCCTGTCTGCCAGCATCATCAGGTTAACCTACCCCCCGATTTCTCTCCCACACGCAGATGAACACTGGACTTCAGCAATGTAAGTGTTTTTATTTGATATAATTGAGTACTATAATATCAGAGAAATCAGTTTCCTCTTCATATTTCTACTTAATTAGTTGTATATCTGTTCCAGTCATTAGTTGAATGAATTAACTTTGGTTAGGCTAAAATGTATTGTTCCCTCCCTCTATCCTTGTTCCCATCCTAGGGGACACTACACAGAAGATGAAATCTGCCAACTATCCAACCCCAGCAGAATTGGATGCCTTTGCTAAGAAAGTCGCCAACAATCCTCTGACCATAAAGATCTTCCCCAACAGTGTCAAAGTACCACAGAGGAAGCACATCCGCCGCACTGTGAACGGGTTGGACACATCCAGCTCCAGCCAGCGCCAGAGTTCTTACCCGTCTCAGGTCAGCAGCACCAGAGCGGGCCTCCTGGCCGTCCTCCGCACTTCGCCTGGCAAAGGCGTCCTCACAGACACGGACAGCAGCCGAGCCCATCTGCTTCCCAAACCATCCATGAACCTCCACAGCGGGCCATACGTTGCTCAGAGCACTTTAAACCACCCCCAGCCTGTCCCCCACCTCCAGGGCATGTCTCAAACCCAGCCCCAGGCATTGGCACAGAAAAAGGGCCATCCACAGCATGCTCTGCAGCACAACATGCCTCACCCCATGACTTCACAGCCACCGAATATGCCTCAAACTTTACAGCAACAGAACATGGCCCACCCTCAAACTTTACAGCTGCAACAAAGCTTGTCCCAGCTGCAAACGGTACAGCAGAATGTCCAGCGGCAGCAGAGTTTGCCTCACACGCAGACTTTACAACAGCAGCAGCAGCAAAATCAGACTCGGCCACAAACCTTACAACAGCAGCAACAACAGCAGCATATTCTTCATCCTCCGACTCTGCAGCACCAGACTCTTCCCCACCAACAAGCTTTACTACAGCAGGCTCGGGCTCAAGGTCTCCGGCACCTGCCTGAGGTAGCCCAGGCCCAGCCTCCACCTAGTCTGCAACTTTCCCAGGGCCTGCAGCACCCCCACTGCCTGCCCCAGTCACAGTCTCTCCCCCAGGGCCTGCGACACCTGTCTGATGTGGCCCAGGCCCAGCCACCCAGTCTGCAACATTCCCAGGGCCTCCCCCCATCTCAGTCTCTCCCCCAGGTCTCCAGTGCTGGCCCTGGCTCCCCCTCTGCTTCCAATGCCCTGCAACCCCAGCCAGGCCCCCCCTATGGCCCCAGGAAGCTGCCAGATGCAGACGCCCCACCAAACGTAACCGTATCTACCTCCACCATCCCACTGTCCATGGCGGCCGGCCTGCACCACAACCGGCCGGGCACCGACCTGAGCAGCATCGTGCACCAGATCAACCAGTTCTGCCAGGCTCGGGCTGGACTAGGCGCCACCTCGGTGTGCGAGGGCCAGATCGCCAACCCCAGCCCCATCAGCCGTAACCTCCTCATCAATGCCAGTTCCAGGGTCAACACACCCCACAACTTTGGCCTCCTTCCCTCGTGCCTGCTGGGCCACACAGAGAAAGCCCCTGGAGGGTCCCAGGGCCCTGCTGGTGCTAATGGCCTACAGCCCAACATGGCTGTCATGAACCGGATGCCACCTACTTTCCATACTGACACGAAGCAGCAGTTACAGCAGCAGCAGTTACAGCAGCAGCAGTTACAGCAGCAGCAGTTACAGCAGCAGCAGTTGCAGCAGTTACAGCAGCAGCAATTACAGCAGCAGCAATTACAGCAGGCTCACCAGCATCAACATCAGTTACAGCAGCTCCAACAGGTTCACCAGCAGCAGCAACAACATCATCAGTTACAGCAGCAACATCAGCTCCAACAGCAGCAAATCCAACAGCAGCGCTCCTGGAACCAGCACCAGCTGGCTCACATGCAGCATCTGCCTGATGGAGCCCAACCCTGCAAGAACCCCAGGAGGGAAGCCCCCTCTGGGCCTGGCTTCCCTGCCAAGACCCACAATTACCCCCAAAAGCTGCTGGCCCCACAGCCACAATCTTTCCCCATTAAACACCCATCAGACAAGACAACCCCCTCGCCCCCCGTCACCGGCCCAGCGGGCGGCACCATGCCAAGCTACACCAACGGGCGCTACTTGCAGGTTCCATGGGACAGCGTCCTACAAGCAGCCAAAAGTGACGGTCTAGGCCCACAGGATTTGCCCATGGCCTTCCAGGGGGGCCCGGAAGGGGCCTCCATAGACTGCAGCACACCAGGATCACAGTACCGACCTGGAGCCAGACCCGGGGTCCCAGACCTGGGTCAGACCAAGCTGATGCAGCAGAATGTGTCTGATTACCTGTCTGGGGATTTCCAGGCGTTCCAGCAGAACCCAGGCGCCATGGGGAAGATACCCAGGCCCCCCATGGGTAGAGCTCCAGCCCAGAGCCCAGAGCTAGGTAACAGTAGAAATATCCATGCTCACCACCCAGGCTATAGATAGATATCTATCTCTCTTCACCTCACCAGTCGTGTGTTATGGTTGGTGAATGATTTCAAGGTTACAATCAGGTGTAAACATGTAGATATCTTGCAAGTGATCAATTGAATGTTCTCCCTAGTCGGTTGCTCCTGCTCTCAATGTTTTTTTTTAATGCGTCCTCAGCCCTTTAAAATGGTATCTGTTAAACCTTAGTGCCAGATGAAAGGTTTTATATTGCTATTCCGGTGATGAGGAATACTTACTCATACCACAACATGGACATCTGCTGATTGTAGTATTTTCTGGGATACGCTATTGTGATCTAGGACTAGTTAGAGAACATAGTAGGGCTACTTCCTTTCCACATAATAAGTGCCAGTTATGCCCAGGTTGTCATGGAACCAACCACTCCCTTTTACAGTGGCTGAAAATTGGGTTTTCTTTCCTGTCCTATGTTTACATTTACGCATCTATAAAAAATCCATATAGACATGATGGAGGATACATGCTTTTTAATGCCCCAATGGGACTAATTTGCTGAAGGGGTATTTGTGTATGCTAATATGAATCAGGTCAATGTCTAAGAGTATATTCTTACTTCAATCTCTCCCAATATACAGTAAGGTAATGCTACAGCCATTGTGTCCTGTCCTCTTGTGTATGGTAAGGCCTTAAGACGGAGTGCTTTTGAAGTCATTTTTAATTGTTTATTTTATCCCTACCGTGTGAGGTTACTTTAATTGTCTCTACTTGAATTTCACCGGTGACGTTTTCAGTATGAAGACTTGGAGAATCAAGATGTTATGCTAAACATTTACAAAAGGAACAAAAGCTCACTTCTGGAAAAACATTAAATGTCTTAGAATAATGTGAACCCTGTAGAATCAATCCCCTGATCTTGAAAGGGATTGTCTGTGTGCGCAAAGACCAAATTGATCACTTGCAAGTACAACTGAACATACCAGAGGGTTAATGTTATTTGCTACTTTGTTTCACCATTCTACACTACTGTAAACAATTCCTTGTGGATCTTTGCCTGTCTGTGGGGGTTTTGGTAAGCTGAGGGGTATCCTACGAAGCAGGTTTGTGGAGTTAGAGAGGTAACTTTGCTCAACTGAGTTCAACTCGGGATAACCGGTCATACGAAAGTGGCTCACCTTTTAGCCAGGTAAATCTCTGGCAACAAATCCTTCAGAACTAACCTGCTCTGGGGAAGGCTAACTCCACTTACACTGAATGAAATGACTGAGCCACGAGTGGAGGACCAACAGAGTTAGATTTCCACCCTCTTGCAAAGATGGCGTCATGATCCCTTTCATTTGAGGAAGATTAGTGATTTAAATATTTAATACATTTTTGTTTGTCTTAAAGAGTAATGTTAAACTATATCACATGACATATTTGGTCATGACAATGGATTTTATACTTCACACCCAGTAGCACTTTTAATAACTTAATAAAATGTTATCGATAGGAGTGGGGGGAAAAGGTCCTTGTGGTTGTTCATTGATTAACCACACCAAGTTGGCATCAACGATAAGTAATAAAGATGGTGCTTCTAAAAGCCCATTTCATTCCATAGTCTGTGGTATTTGAAAGATTTTATTTTTGATTTCACCACAAATGAAAATGTGGCACTGACTCGCCCATGGATTGATGTTTCAGCCATGTGCGACATACATGTGCAGTTACTACCCTACCCTGCGGCTGAGCAATATCCACTGTCGTAGTACGAATAAGAGCTGGATTGTGATGCTAACAGAATCTGGCTAGCTTTAGAAAACCCTGAGTAGATCTAGCTTGCTTCGTAGGATACGTCTGTCCTTCACTTGCTAGCCTAACCCTGATTGTATATTTTCTCTGTACTACCTAGAAAGAAGAACTGAGGTCCAGTTCTTTTAAATGCAGGTTACCTCATGCTAGTAGATGGGTCTAGCCATAGAAATAGATTTACTTCTATTATTCTAGTAATTGTATTTCTATGGGTCTAGCATGCTGCATTTTTCCTCAGTTTAGCTTGGGTAACGGCTTACTCTTGTGATGGCCCCACATTCCTCCTCCCTGATAACTCTTGAAAAAAAGCCTTAAAATGTTATATTAGTTACCCTCGACACCTTAAATGTTGTATGACTTACTACATACACCATGCTGGATTTCCTCAAACTGCATGGTGTAGAATCCTATATCAAATAGTTATGATACTAGCAATTGTTTCTGCATATGTTTTTATTTAAGGACACTTAAATTGCTAAGTAAAAATCCTCCTTTTAATGGATGAAAAGTATGAATAATATTTAGCAGAGTTTTATAGGTGTGTGTGGCACTGGGCTGTAACTATGGTCTTCAGACTACGTTTCTTTAGTTGTTTCTATGTGACAAATAGCCTTCAGTAATTTAGATCTTAGCTAATTTATTTCCTTGATCACTGCATTCTGAAGCCATAGGTTTTTCCTCATAGGTGCCATAGGTAAAGCATATCATCAGACACAAAACAATGCAAACCGACGTCTCACAATTAGCTGCATTCAGTAAGAGATGGAAAGATCATAAGTCATTTTATGTAGCCTTAAAGGTGCTACACATATGATTTTGCATTGTCATTTCATAAAATGGCCATAATATATCTGCAGTAATAGTGGAATGATATCGTTTCATAGTATTACATACCTGCCCAATTAGCTGTGATATTCGTCTCCCGCCAGAGTAACATGTTGTTGAAATGGGAAAGCTGTTTTGACTTTGGCTGTGTTATTTAGTCGAAATCGGGTCAAGCGGCCAATGTAAAAATCGCTCCGTAATTTCCTGGTTGCTAAAATTCCACACGGTTCCCTCAATTTCAGTTGTATGTGAGAAAACAAGCACTGAATAGTGTAGGGAATCATTGTACCATCTAAATCTCAGTGAAATATATTTTCAATAACAACAAATATATCGTTTTTACAGCTGTTACGAAGCTGGTGGACCAAAACCGAAACTAAAAGGCTCGAGTGAGTCTCCATGTTATGGGGAAATGGGTTGCGGGAGAGGGTAGATTTTGTTTTGGAAGTAGCCTAATGCTGTTGCAATTCACCAAGCTTCCTGATAGAACTTGTCCCCTTTGTAGCACCTTTTAATCTTATGGATTGAGCTTTCTTCCCTGAGGGCGGTAGCTAGATTCTGTTGTTTGGCTCTTACTACTGTTGTGTGCCTGGCCCTTGAAGCTGCTAATGAATTCAAGTCTGAACACACAATAGTGTGTGTGTGTGTGTGTGTGTGTGTGTGTGTATATGTATAGTAATGATGTATGGGTTGTACTAGTGGAATAAAGGTTACTATTTATACTGTGTTGTCATGGATTTTAGAAATGTGAGATGGTAAATCTTTGCAGTGGAAATGGACCAACTGTTGCTACAGTGAACCAAGCAATGTACCTGTCGTTCTATTTTAGCTGATTTGACCTGTTTTATAATGTTGTACAGCTCGAAGAAAATCAGGTTTACAGTTACTATTTCATATGAAGTACCTCCACTGGACTTAATATGGAATGTGTGTCTGCGAGAGCGAGAAAGGGTGTGAAGCATAGCCTAGGTGCTTGTGCACACTACACAGTGGTGCACTTCTATCCATTGTTGGGGGCCCAAGCTTCTAACTGTAACTACTGATACTAGACAGAAGTCCGTTCTCACGTGCCACAATGTTTCCAGACACTGTTAGGAGTCTGAATGATTGCTACTGAACCACTGACCAAAGTCACCAAGCTTTCCCCACCACCATGGCCCAAATCCTAGATACAGGCTGTGTACAAAATGGCACTCTATTCGCTCTATAGTGTATGACTTGACCTAGGGTACTATTTAGAAAATAGGGGGCCATTTTGGACACAAACATTCTTTGGGCAGGTTGGATTGAATTAAGTTTAATGACTCATGCTATTTTAAGGTGGTGACAAAAGTTGTCTACTGCCCTCTAGACAGTTGTAAGAACAGCATGTGGGACTGTGATGACTAAATTGTGCTTGTGAGTTTCTGCTCCACATAAGTGGAAATGTGACATGAATGGCAGTGGTTGGGGAAGCTCATGTTTCTCTACTTTGTAGAATTGTGTTATTCCAGTTTGCCTATCCTTCAGAAACTATGCCTTGCACAAACATTCTCCCCTAACCAAAATAAAGTTTGCATTTGCAAAACCGATTCTGTTTATTTTATTTGCAACAGCAAGGCTTGAGGTGATACGTATTGAATTTTCAAAGGATATACAATGAGTCATTCTAAACATGTGCATTCAGAAAGTACTCAGACCTTGTCTTTTTCCACATTTTGTTACGTTACAGCCTTATTCTAAAATGTATTACTTGTACCCCCCCTCTACACACTATCTCATAATGACAAAGTAAAAACAAACTGATATCACATTTACATAAGTATTCAGATGCTTTACTCAGTGCTTTGTTGAAGCACATTTGGCAGCGATTACAGCTTCAAGTCTTTTTGGGTGTGATGCTACAAGCTTGGCACACCTGTATTTAGGGAGTTTCTCCCATTCTTCTCTGCAGATCCTCTCAAGCTCTGTCGGGTTGGATGGGGAGCATCACTGCACAGCTATTTTCAGGTCTCTCCAGAGATGTTAGATCGGGTTCAAGTCCGGGCTCTGGCTGGGCCACTCAGGGACTTTAAGAGACTTGTCCCAAAGCCACTCCTGCATTGTCTTGGCTGTGTGCGTAGGGATGTTGGCCTGTTGGAATGTGAACCATCGCCCCATTCTGAGGTCCTGAGCAGGATTTCATCAAGGATCTCGGTCTGAAATCAAGAGAGAACTCTTTGGCCTGAATGCCAAGTGTCACATCTGGAGGAAACCTGGCACCATCCCTATGGTGAAGCATGGTGGCAGCATCATGCTGTGGGGATGTTTTTCAGCGGCATGGACTGGGAGACTAGTCAGGATCAAAGCAAACATGAACGGAGCAAAGTACAGAGAGATCCTTGATGAAAACCTGCTTCAGGACCTCAGACTGTGGCGAAGGTTCACCTTCCAACAGGACAACGACCTGTTGCACACAGCTGAGACAATGTAGGAGTGGCTTCGAGAAAAGTCTGAATATTCTTGTGGCCCAGCCAGAGCCCAGACTTGAACCCGATCTAACATCTCTGGAGAGACCTGAAAATAGCTGTGCAGCGACGCTCCCTATCCAACCTGACAGAGCTTGAGAGGATCTGCAGAGAAGAATGGGAGAAACTCGCCAAATACAGGTTTGCCAAGCTTGTAGTGTCATACCCAAGAGTACTCAAGACTAATCGCTGCCAAAAGTGCTCAAAAAGTGCTGAGTAAAGAGTATTTAAAAAATAAATAAAAAATATTTAACCTTTATTTAACTAGGCAAGTCAGTTAGGAACAAATTCTTATTTACAATGATGGCCAAACCTGGATGACGCTGGGCCAACTGTTTTCACCTTTAACCAGGTAGGCCAGTTGAGAACACGTTCTCATTTACAACTGCGACCTGGCCAAGATAAAGCAAAGCAGTGCAACACAAACAACAACAGAGTTACACATGGAATAAACAAATATACAGTCAATAACACAATAGAAAAAGTCTATATACAGTGTGTGCAAATGGCGTGAGGAGGTAAGGCAATAAATAGGCCATAGTAGCGAAGTAATTACAATTTAGCAATTTATGCTAGGCGGCCGGTCGGGTGCGGGCAGTGATCGGTTGAAAAGCATGCATTTAGTTTTACTAGCGTTTAAGAGTAGTTGGAGGCCACGGAAGGAGTTGTATTGCATTGAAGCTCGTTTGGAGGTTTGTTAACACAGTGTCCAAAGAAGGACCAGATGTATACAGAATGGTGTCGTCTGCATAGAGGTGGATCAGGGAATCACCCGCAGCAAGAGCGACATTGTTGATATATACAGAGAAAAGAGTTGTCCTGAGAATTGAACCCTGTGGTACCCCCATAGAGACTGCCAGAGGTCTGGACAACAGGCCCTCCAATTTGACACACTGAACTCTATCTGAGAAGTAGTTGGTGAACCAGGTGAGGCAGTCATTTGAAAAACCAAGGCTGTTGAGTCTGCCGATAAGAATATGGTGATTGACAGTCGAAAGCCTTGGCCAGGTCGATGAAGACGGCGGCACAGTACTGTCTTTTATCGATGGCAGTTATGATATCGTTTAGTACCTTGAGCTTGGCTGAGGTGCACCCGTGACCAGCTCGGAAACCGGATTGCACAGCTGAGAAGGTATGGTGAGATTTGAAATGGTCAGTAATCTGTTTAACTTGGCTTTCAAATAATTTAGAAAGGCAGGGCAGGATGGATATAGGTCTGTAACAGTTTGGCTCTAGATTGTCACCCCCTTTGAACTGTGCGCCGCTCTATGGGATCCCAATCGCTGCCGGTTGTGATACTGCCTGGAATTGAACCAGGGTCTGTAGTAATGCCTCTAGCACTGAGATGCAGTGCCTTAGACCGTTGTGCCACTTGGGAGCCCGGGTCTGAATATTATGTAATGTGATATTTTTTTTATTTTTAATAAAATGTGGAAACAGTCAAGGAGTATGAATACTTTCCCAGTGCACTGTACATAACCAGATGCCAAATTCTCGCGAGGCTAGCCTTCATCCTACTATAGGAATGTACTCAAGGGACCAGTTTCCCGGACAAAGATTAAGTCTAGTGCTAGAGTAGAAAATCATGCTCAATGGAGAATCTCCATTGAAAGTCTCCATTGACCTTAAATTCTGCCTAGGAAACCATGCGGTTTTCATCTCCGGCCGACAGTCCCGTCTTCTGCACCTCTCCTGAGTGCAGTTTCTCTTTCAGACACATGGGCAGGTACCTCTCTGGGTCCAGGATAGTACGTGGTCTCTCTGGACACACACACGCAATCCAAACTTCTAAACAATTCACATGCTTACACACAAACACATACAGTTGCAAGAAAAAAGTTTGTGAACCCATTGGAATGACCTGGATTTCTGCACTGATTACTCACAAAATATTGTCAGATCTTCATCTAAATCACAATAATAGACAAACACAATCTGACTAAACTAATAACACACAAACAGTTGTATTTTTCACATTTTTATTGAAGACATTGAGTAATCATTCACAGTGCAGGCTGGAAAAAGTAGGTGAACCCTTGAATTTAGTAACTTGTAGATCCTCCTTTAGCAGCATCAACCTCTGCCAAATATTTCCTGTAGCTGCTTATAAGACTTGAACAATGTTGAGGAGGAATTTTTAACCATTCCTCCCTACAAATCTGTTTCAGTTCATCAATATTTCTGGGTTGTCTTGATTGCACAGCCCTCTTCAGATCATGCCACAGCATCTCAATTGGATAAAGGTCAGGACTCTGACTTGGCCATTCCAAAACACGAATCTTCTTCATTTTCAGTCATTCTTTAGTTGATTTACTTGTGTGCTTCGGGTCATTGTCTTATTGCATCACCCAACCTCTCTTAAGTTTGAGGTCATGGACTGCTGCCCTGACATTCTCCTGTAAAACGTCTTGATACACTTTGAATTCCTTGTTCCCACAATGATTGCAAGGTGTCCAGGCCGTGAGGCAGCAAAGCATCCCCAAACCATGATGCTCAATCCACCATGCCTCACAGTTGGGATGCATTTTTGGTGTGCAGTGCCCTTTTTCCTCCACACATAGCGTTGTGCATTTTTCCCAAAAAGTTCAACTTTTTTCTCATCTGTCCACAGTACATTTTCCCAGAGGCATTGTGGAACATCCAGGTGGTCTTGGGAAAACTTGAGACGTGCCGCAATGTTTTTTTTTTAGACAGCAGTGGTTTCCTTCGTGGTATCCTTCCATGAACACCATTGTTGTTCAGTGTTTTTCTGATAGTGGACACATGAACACAGACTTTCGTTGTTTGTAGAGTCTTCTGGAGGTATTTTGCTGTTACCCTTGGGTTCTTTCTCACCTCTTTCAGGATTGCCCTTTGTGCTCTTGGAGTGATCTTCACAGGACGCCCACTCCCAGGGAGAGGAGCAACAGTCCTGAATCTTCTCCATTTGTAGACAATTTGTCTTACCGTGGATTGATGAACACCAAGGTCTTTAGCAATGCTTTTGTAACCTTTTCCAGCTTTGTGCATCTCTATAATGCGTCTTCTAAGGTCCTGTGAAAGTTGTTGGGATCGAGGCATGGTTCACACTAACCAATCTTTCTGGAGAAGAACAGATTTGTCAGTAACCTGGCTTTTTGTGCCTTTTTTTAAAGGGCAGGGCACCTGTGACACTCACACCTCCAATCTCGTCGTTAACACAGAGGTTCACTTACTTTTTACAGCCTGCACTGTGAATGATTACTCAATGTCTTCAATAAAAAAATGAAAAGTACAAAAATAAAAAAAACATAAAATGAGCACAAACAGTGCTCTTTACTCCACAGCCATAAAAAAAAAAATGTAATAAAAGTCTCACTATCAAAATAGAAGTCTCACAATACAGGTCCCATGTACACACCTCTTTGTACTGGATCTGCTCTGTGAACTCCAGGTCTCCCATGCCAGTGGTGAACTTGAACAGTGCCAGGGTGGTAAACTGGAGGTTGTTGAAGGGTGGTTTCTTGTAGTGTTTTCTTGAACCACCGACCCCCTACGTGAATGTGGGCGTGATGGTGGTGTATTTCTGGCCAGTGTTCAATTCCCGTGACGGGGACTCCTCTGTCACGGCCACAACAACGAGACATGGAAAAGGTTAGAAATGTTGCTGTGGGGAAACAATATGATAAATGCTTGCATACAATTCCATAAACAATGATAAAGTGGATATACCTGCAGAAAAGACAACAATAAAGTGCAAGATGTTGCCTAAGATCATCTGAGAAGATGAGAGCGAGAGAAAGCGTTCACTTAGAATCTACTAATGAGTTGTTAATGGATCCTTTTCAAAACTTCAACTCTGGCCTAAACTCTTAAGTTTTGCATCATGACGTTGTACTTCCCATGAGTTTGGAGCCTCTGGAGTAGTAGAGGAGGCTGATCCAGGCAAGGGCCAGAGAGAGCACCAGGGGCCCCACATACTCCCTACACCCACACAACACTACACACACCATGAGGAGCGCTCCCTGTAGGAAACTATAGGAGAACAGAGAACATCACTTGGCATCTTCTTCTCCTATAGTTTCCTACAGGGAGGTTTTGCATTCAAAATAGTTTGTCCCATTTACATTACATTTTAATAATTTAAAATTATTGCTTTTATCCAGAGGCACTTACACTTAGTGCATTCATTTTGTAATCCTTAGAAGTCACACATTCTCGCCCCTCTCCAGAAGAAGTAGACTGCTCTTATGACACTGATGAACTCGCCAACGAAACACAGGTAGTCAAGTGGTGTATACTCAACAGGAAATATAGGCTTGCAAATCAGATAGATCAAATGTCAGCCTCTGTTATATTTGGGATTTGGTGAAACCATTGAAGTCTTTGATAAATATAGTATTTGGCAAAGACAATGCATAAAGAAATTGTGTATCTGTCAGAAAATAAATGTTATATAATTTTTTTGGGGGGGGGGGTAAGGTGTATATTAGGTGTATACATATTTGGGGAATTTTTGGTCAGTAAGAGACTCAATTGTCCTTCCTTTCTGTAGGAGCCCACTGGTGAAGATGCCCAGGTATACCACGTAAGTCAGGAAGTTCGTCAAGAATATCTTTTTCATTAAAAAAAAATGTTTTAACCTTTATCTTACTGGCAAACTTGTACCACTTCTCCTCGAGAAGTCTGTGAAGAGGATCAGCATGTCAAGATGATTCTAGTGCAAGCAGGGTAGGACATTTAAAGAAAGTCACTCTGAGAACATACCTATACTATACTGTATATGGGTCGTTCCACAAAATGAGTGTTTTTTGATATTTTAAGTAGAAATTGTGAACCAATATTGAATTTTAAAAGCCTGTCATATTAAATCAAGTGCCATTTAATATAGACCACATGGAGAATCCAATAAATCTGTTGTTTTATGAATAAAGGCTTGCTAAAGTGCCAAAATTCAGCATTTTGACACCTTCCGCCGTCAACTGTGTCACTTCTAGGAAGATTTTAACACACTCAATCCCAAAATGTATCCAAGTTTCACCATTACTGAAAGCCTTAGTTATTTTGTTGCTTTGACAAAGTAATTTCTGAAGACTATTATTTAAATAATACGTTATATTTAACCATGTTGTTGTTATGTTGCTACCATGCTGTGTTGTCATGTGTTGCTGCCTTGCTATGTTGTTGTCTTAGGTCTCTCTTTATGTAGTGTTGTGTTGTCTCTCTTGTTGTGCTGTGTGTTTTGTCCTATATTTATATTGTATTTATTTTGTATTTTTAATACCAGGCCCCCATCCCCAAAGGAGGCCTTTTGGTAGGCTGTCATTATAAATAATAATTTGTTCTTAACTGACTTGCCTAGTTAAAGGTTAATTAAATAAAATATTAAAATAATGTGATTAGTGATTTATTCATATCTGTCCCTCATTTTAAGGTCAACCCTGTTACGTGACCCCAACAGTCATTTTAATATGTTGAAACTATTATTTGTAAAATATTTTTTTCAAAAGAAACATTGAACATCAAATAGTCAAATCATAAAGTTAAAGCAGGTGAGCTAGTTCTACTCTTATTGGCAATTTTCTGGTGTTTTGTGGTGGAAAACTGAGCGGGTCGAGGAAAACACATTAACCCTGTTACCCATAGATAGACAGACTAGAATTGTTTTAACAATGTCATTTTTTTGGTGAAGCTTGTATTCAATTGCCAGTCCCGGTTGCACACAACAAGCTTCCACTCTCCCATCACAAGGGGATTTATGTCTGATTTACGAAGAAATCTTCAACCCTGTTACTTTATTTGGCAATTAATAGGCACTTACTGTAGTATATTTTTTTATTTAATGTCTTCAGATTATGAAGTTGAACATTTGCTCTTTATGTTAAAATGAGGTGAAATCAAACATTTTTGTTTTACCATGTTACACTTCTCAAAAGGCACTGAATTGGTGGAACGAATCATATAATCATTGAATACAACTTAAAAATCTAATATTTACATGTCAAAATTATTTCACTAGAGTATTAGAGCAAGTTGATCCAGACGAGGGCCAGAGAAAGAACCTGTGGTCCCATGTTGGCTGAACATCTGCTTCTTTCTGTACCAGCAACTCCACGTTTTTTAGTCTTCTTCTTCGGTGGGGTTTATTGGCGGTAGGCATCCAACATTATGGTGCATTACTGCCACTTACTGTACTGTAGTGTGGACCAGACACAGGGAGAAACTAAATCCTACCTAACAGCCCCGTTGCTCTTAAGAAATATAAAATATCCCAGACTATATCTAATGAGGTTCTACTCAATATACTCCTGTATCCCCTTGTCCCTCATACTAGATCTCAGCCTCTCTCTTTCCCTCTGATACTGCCCACACTGTAGCAACACATGACGTCCTCCGCTCCTCGACTTTCCTCTGTACTTGAAATAAATGCCTGCCCCGTAGTATCTCTATTCCACTTCTCCTGCCATCTCTACACCATCACTGTCAATATCAGGCTTTTGGCTTCTGCCTTGCTCATTGAAACTACAACATCAACATCCCCACTACTAAGTGCTTGTTTAGACATGACATCAACTGCCTCATTCTCCACCGACCCCACATGGGCTGGTACCCAAGTAAATCTTACCTATATACCCATCTCTCTATGCCATGGGTTTGTAGTACATCATAAAGCAAGTCTTGTCTGCTACGTGAGCTAAAGGACTGCAGACTCATCAGCACTGCACATGAATCAGAGCATACTTTCTCCAACCATTGCAAGGCTAACAGTATAGTCATCAGCTCTGCCATATATACAGCCAGATGATCTGTAATACATTTGCAGATTGCCATCCCACGTTCCTGCACTACAAATGCTGACCCAGTACGTTCTGTTCTTGGATCTTTTGAACCATTTGTGTCAATGGCCACAAAATCCTGATACACAGTATCCAGACGTCTATTAAACCAATCAGATGGATCAACACCCTTCCTGTCTTTCTGTAGTCTCTCCAACACTTCTAGATCAACTAAACTCCACAAAGTCTAAGCTCCTCTCTATGGCCACATACAGGGCTGTCTGACCTGCAGAGCAATGCCAATCAACCAACCAATCAATCAATAAATCAGTGATGGACAATAAATACCTACCGTATTTGTGTAGTTCCAGCATTTGCACTTGGGCATTTACCAAAGACACACTTTGAATTTTGTAGGAGATTGTAGTCTTTAAAAACCTTTTCCCACTGTTGTGTTCAGCAGGTGCGCAACTTTCACTGGGGACATTCTGAAATTGCAATTTTGTCCCCCTCAATTTTATCATTGGAATGAGATACAAATCAAGGCAACAGTGTGCTGTAGGACCATGCGGAAGCCACCGAGCGGTTGGGTAGGCTGATGGAGTGTTAATCCAACTGGATAAAATAATTATAATAATTCTGTTCCCCTCACTTCTAAAACCAAAGTTGAATACTGTTGCTTTAAGAATGTATCGGGCATGTTGTGCATGTATTGATATGTGAGGATTGGAAAAATTAGTTTGTTCGAGTTGTTAACATGTTCATCTGAAGTAAAGTGTGAGAGAGTAAGAGTAAAACTGCAAAGACAGTTTAATTGCAGAACAAGCCTCCAGGCATTTGTAACATTTTGACGATGAGGATGGCCGAGTTTAGCTTACCTCCACCATCTGTATTTCTCCTGGTCCCCAGAGATCCACCTGTTCCAGTTGTGTATGGTAGCTATCAATCTGCACGGAGCTGACAGTGCTGAGGGACAATGTGTCTTCTCTACTCTACAGCCAGTGGATAACAAGTTTACATCGGCAGTCCAAGCTCTCGAGGAACACTACAGTGGCTCATGCAGTGTGATCATGCCAGTGGCGACCCGTCATTGAGGGCAGGTGGGGCAGAGCCTCTTGGCATTCTCTCAAACAGCTTCATGAGGTAGTCACCTGGAATGCATTTCAATTAACAGGTGTGCCTTCTTAAAAGTTCATTTGTGGAATTTCTTTCACTCTTAATGCGTTTGAGCCAATCAGTTGTGTTGTGACAAGGTAGGGGTGGTATACAGAAGATGGTCTTTGTCTTACCAAATAGGGCTAAGTCCATATTATGGCAAGAACAGATTAAATAGGCAAAGAGAAAAGACAGTCCATTGTTACGTCAAGAAATGATTGTCAGTCAATCCGGAACATTTCAAGAACTTTGAACGTTTCTTCAAGTGCAGTCGCAAAAAACATTAAGCGCTATGATGAAACTGGCTCTCATGAGGACCGCCACAGGAAATTAAGACCCAGAGATACCTCTGCTGCAGAGTACATGTTCATTAGAGTTACCAGCCTCAGAAATTGCTGCCCAAATAAATGCTTCACAGAGTTCAAGTAACAGACACAGACACATCTCAACATCAACTGGCCTTCATAGTTGTATTGCTGCAAAGAAATCACTGCTAAAGGACACCAATAAGAGAAGAGACTTGCTTGGGCCAAGAAATATGAGCAATGGACATTAGACCGGTGTAAACCTGTCCTTTGGTCTGATGAGTCCAAATTTGAGATTTTTGGTTCCAACTGTCTTTGTGAGATACGGAGTAGGTTAATGGATTATCTCCACATGTATAGTTCCCACCGTGAAGCATGGAGGAAGAGGTGTGATGGTGTGGGAGTGCTTTGCTGGTGACACTGTCAGTGATTTATTTAGAATTCAAGGCACACTTAACCAGCATGGCTACCACAGCATTCTGCAGGGATACGCCATCCCATCTGGTTTGCACTTAGTGGGACTATCATTTGTTTTTCAACAGGACAATGACCCAACACACCTCCAGGCTGTGTAAGGGCTATTTGACCAAGAAGGAGAGTGATGGAGTGTTGCATCAGATGACCTGGCCTTCACAATCACCCGACCTCAACCAAATTGAGATGGTTTGGGATGAGTTGGACTGCAGAGTGAAGGAAAAGCAGCCAACAAGTGCTCAGCATATGTGGGAACTCCTTCCAGCATATGTGGGAACTCCTTCCAGGTGAAGCTGATTGAGAGAATGCCAAGAGTGTGCAAAGCTGTCATCAAGGCAAAAGATGGCTACTTTGAAGAATCTAAAATAGAAAATATACTTTGATTCGTTTAACACTTTTTTGGTTACTACATGATTCCATATCTGTTAGTTCATAGTTTTGATGTATTCATTATTATTCTACAATGCCGAAAATAGTAAAAATAAATAAAAACCCTTGAATGAGTAAGTGTGTCCAAACTTTGGACTGGTACTGTATATAGTTATATATTTTTTGTTGATGTTGTTGCCTGTTTTGCATGTTATTTTGGCATTAGTACGTGTCACATATCAGTTTGCAAACAATGTAAAAAAAAAAACATAATCTTTGAGTTAATAAAGCCATATACCAACATGGTCTCTATTTGCTTTCTTAAGGCAGCTCCAAAATGCTGGTGTTTCAGCCTAGCTCAGGGCTTTCTGTGGTGGTGGAGCAGCCAGCGGAAAATACAGAGCATAGGGGTTGGTAATGTTCTCTAGCTGCACCGTAATTGGCTCAGTGTTCTGCCACTCATGGAGATACTACGTCACTGCAAAATGTACAGGGAGAGCTAGAAAGTTCAAGCCCCTTTGGCGCTTCCGTAGATTTGAAGTGCCCATCCATGAAAGCTCAAGGTCATTGGCCAGAGATAAAATGACGTCAAATCACATTATATCTACTGTAGCTTTGATTGGACTGATCATGTCAACATTAAACTTTTCAAAATCTTAACCTGCAAGCTCAATAAGCAGTCATCATCATGAATCAAGTCAACAATCTACTGGCTCCTATTGACTCCTTTTCAATCCTTGTCATATGAAGATAAATTATAGATAAAACGTATCCGTGCTCATCGGCCATTTAACATAAACATTACACAACAAGTTGGAAATTGCAAAATTCAATAATGAGTTGTTTTTTAAGGAATCAGTGGCTAACTGCAAGCGTTAAAAAGCAATCACTAGCCTGGTATTCAGTGGTGTAGGTGTGTGGTCCAAGTTTGGTTAAGGGTCTCTTTTCTAAGCTTAAAAGGAGATATTCACACGCAACACCATGGACCAGAAAATGTTGAATACATTGGGCCATGCTGTCAATCCAGCATGACTTCTGCCGCGTTCAAAACAGGAAATTTGGAAACTGGGAAATCTCTGACTTCAGTGAGTTCAAAAAAAACTGGGAACTATGAAAAAAACGAGCTCCGACTAGGAAATTAAGTTTTGAATGGTCATCCCAACTCGGAATTTCATGCCGGGAACTAGGGCCTCTTTCTAGAGCTCCGACCTGAAGATCACTGACGTCATGATTCAACTTTGTTTTTCTTTTTCTTTCTGTTCAGCACTTTGAGATATCAGCTAATGTACGAAGGACTATATAAATAAATTTGATTATGATATCAGAGTTCCCACTTGTCTTTAAAACACCATGAATCGAGAGAATGCCAGACTTTGATGACAAAGTTTGATGACAAAATTTCCCCACAAGAACTGTTCAAGTGAGCACAGCACAACCAGGTGAGTCTAAAATTGTATTGTATGCTGCTGCATAAATTATGTAATATCCCAGGGAAATATGTATACTGTAGCTAAGTAATACTAAGTGTATGTTGTGTAGTAAGTTAGTAGCCCGTGTGCCTCACCCTAAGAATTTGGTCCATTTTCCCCCTCATAACTTAGCCTACTGTTCTGACTCAGTGGTGCACATGTAGCCTATAACCTTTTTTAAAGAAATGTCACCATTGAATATTGTAAGAACTTTCATTGTCTGCTCATATGCCCCCTTATTTATCCTACGGTTCTGAATTGGTGTACAGTGAGAATACTGTAATAACGGCCGATGTTCTGAATTCTGTCGCTGTACATTTCAAAAGGTCTGAACAAATAGTTATATTGACTACGTCGTCTTAGCTCGCTCATTAATATCTTAATCAAAATGACGGATTGCCTGCTATCCGTTCATCGTTCCCTCACGCCATAGTTTGTACATCTCAATTGTCAGTATATATAAGTCAGTATAAGTCAGTCATATCAGCTATGATTTTTTTTTTAAATGCAGTAAATGAGTCTGAATGAACTGTTTCGCTGCCAGACAAGGCTCCGCTGATAGTCAGGTGTAGCAGTAAGGATTCACTCCGTGGTGCTGAAAGAAAGCTGTTTTTGGGACAGCTTTATGTAGGCCCTAACAGTGTGGGCACTGATTGTCACCGTTACAGTGTAATTAATGTATTGTTTAGTGTTGTATTGTGTAGTGGCTTTGCTGGCATGCGTATTTTTTGTTGTTGTTGAGTTTGCCCCTTGCCACTGGATCATGCATTGTTTTCACTTCAGTCAACAAGCTCAACTGCGGGGTGAGTCTTTAGCACCTTTTGTCTTCTTGAGAGAGCTAGTGGGACCATGCAGATTCAGGACCAATCTAAAACAAATTTGAACCTTAAAAGTCCATTGAAAAATTGTGCTCCACTGAAAGAGAAATTGTTGTTAAAGACCGATGATCTGACACTGGAGAAATCAATTAAATGTATTTATAAAGCCTCTCTTTACATCAGCCGATGTCACAAAGTGCTATGCAGAAACCCAGCCTAAAATCCCAAACAGCAAGCAATGCAGATGTAGAAGCACGGTGACTAGGAAAAACTCCCTAGAAGGCAGGAACCTAGGAAGAAACCTAGAGAGGAACCAGGCTCTGAGGGGTGGCCAGTCCTCTTCTGGCTGTGCCGGGTGACAATTACAACAGTACATGGCCAAGATGTTCAAATGTTCATAGATGACCAGCAAGGTCAAATAATAGTAGTCACAGTGGTTGTAGAGGGTGCAACAGGTCAGCACCTCAGGAGTAAATGTCAGTTGGCTTTTCATAGCCGATCATTCAGAGTTAGAGTCGGCAGGTGCGGTAGAGAGAGAGTCGAAAACAGCAGATCCGGGACAAGGTAGCACATCCGGTGAACAGGTCATGGTTCCATAGCCGCAGGCAGAACAGTTGAAAGTGGAGCAGCAAGGAGTCATCAGGCATGGTCCTAGAGCTCTGTTCGAGAGGTCGAGAGAGACACGAACCCGAGGGCGGTGCCAACCCGGACAGGAAGATCACGTCAGAGATTCAACCCACTCAAGTGACACACCCCTCCTAGGGACGGCATTGAAGAGCACCAGTAAGCCAGTGACTCAGCCCCCGTAATAGGGTTATCGGCAGAGAATCCCAGTGGAGAGAGGGGAACCAGCCAGGCAGAGACAGTAAGGGTGGTTCGTTGCTCCAGTGCCTTTCCGGTCACCTTCACACCCTTGGGCTAGACTACACTCAATCATAGGCCCTACTGAAGATATGAGTCTTCAATAAAGACTTAAAAGATCGAGACGGAGTCTGCGTCTCTCACATGGATAGGCAGATCATTCAATAAAAATGGAGCTCTATAAGAAAAAGCCCTGCCTCCAGCTGTTTGCTTAGAAATTCTAGGGACAATAAGGAGGCCTGCGTCTTGTGACCGTAGCGTATGTGTAGGTATGTACTGCAGGACCAAATCGGAAAGATACTTGGGCTGGCTCCAATCTAATGCTTTTTAGGTTAGCAGTAAAACCTTGAAATCAGCCCTAGCCTTAACAGGACGCCAGTTTAGAGGCTACTACTGGAGTAATATGATCAAATGTTTTGGTTCTAATCAAGATTCTAGCAGCCGTCTTTAGCACTAACTGAAGTTTATTTAGTACCTAATATAATGTTTACATACCCTACATTATTCATCTCATATGTATACGTATATACTGTACTCTACTGTACTCTATATCATCTACTGCATCTTTATGTAATACATGTATCACTAGCCACTTTAACTATGCCACTTTGTTTACATACTCATCTCATATGTATATACTGTACTCGACACCATCTACTGTATCTTGCCTATGCCGCTCTGTACCATCACTCATTCATATATCCTTATGTACATTTTCTTTATCCCCTTACACTTGTGTGTATAAGACAGTAGTTTTGGAATTGTTAGTTAGATTACTTGTTGGTTATTACTGCATTGTCGGGACTAGAAGCACAAGCATTTCGCTACACTCGCATTAACATCTGCTAACCATGTGTATGTGACAAATCAAATTTGATTTGATTGATTTGAGTGTTATTATTCTCCTCAATTAAGTTGGAAAAATAGGATGATCAAGCAGCAGTGAGGGCTCTTCGATACTGCACGGTACTGTCTTTCCAAGCTGATCAGAAGAGCGCCATTTCCGTTCAAATTTTCTGGAAGCTTGCTTCAGGGCTCGGGTATTTAATGCATATGTTACCCTTCCAATGAGCTTATCATATAAACTACAATGCGAAAAGTACGGTTTACTTCACTTTTAATCATGTCAGCACAGGTAACAGCCATTTACAGTCTTTCTTTAGTTTTTCATTCTTAATCTTCCTAATTCACTTAAACTATATTTCCTTATTTCCCATGGGCTTCACCAGAGTACCCCCTAGTGGCTGGAATACAACTGTATTAAACCCCTTACAACCCTCCCCTGCAAGAACTAAATGTTGTCCCAAACATTTCCCTGGCCTCAAAACAAACAGAATATGTAAGTACTGGTCATGAGAACAACGGAGAAAACTGGCCTAACAGCCATATAACTATCTAGACATGTCCCGGCTGCCTTTATGGGCAAAGACGCAACCCCCACTAAACATTATCACACTGTGATTAGTAAAGGTAAACGAGAAAATATATACACATCTCTAGTTGGTATCCTGATAAGAGCTTGGCAGCCCTAAAGTGTTATAGGTTAGAATGTCTCTGGGCCTCTGCCGGGCTGAACGGTGGGGCAAGGTCATGGGTGACCCCAATGAATCAGTGTCCACTTCATCATGAGATGATTGAGTCTCTGAGGCCTCAGCTGTTTCCATATTTACCCCTGACTCAGTGCTCTCCCCATTTTGCTGCTTTTGCTGGGGTGGTTCCCTTCTCCACAGACCTCTACTGGGTGTTTCAACAGGTTCCTCAAATGGTAGGGAATTACATGACATGAGCATAATGCGATGCAGAACCCGGGCCCTGCCTGTACCCCTCTCGGGTTTGACCTCATAGACCGGGCTGTCATCACCTTTCCTGGTTACCACCACATGTATTTGGTCCTCCCAGTGTGATCTTAGCTTTCCCGGCCCCCCACGTTCTGACATGTTCCTCACCAGTGCACGATCCCCTGAGACCAGAACCGAACTCATTTTCTTCCGATCGTAGTAGTGTTAAGGGATTTTTTTATCAATAATGACTAATTATGTATACATTTCAATCAGGACTGACTAATCAGAATACTATTATGTTACTGTATAGATGTATTAATTTTATTTTAATCCTAGTACTGAATATAATGTGTGTAATTATAATCAAGAATTAGAACAATGACTTTCTGTTCCTTGGTAGAAACAAATGAACTTATAGTCAGACTGGCTAGAATGCTTATCTACACAGGAAGACCTTGGCTTGGTCATAAATTATCTAAATTGGTGAGAGATGATGTAGGAAGGCTTGAGAACTATACTGCCATTGTACCGGAGTGGAGGAGAGACGGGACAGTTCGAAAACTAATGACGTCATTTTCAGTTTATAACCTGTGGTAAATTGTATCATGTTCAGTACTCTCGAGAATAAACGCTAGTGCTTGATTTTGAGACTGGTCTCCGGCCATTTTATGCAAATACGTTTCTTACAAATCCTTAGAAATGGCTGAGTGTATTAATTTAATTGGGTATTAAACATATAGGAATTTAATTCCTCTATCAAGTAGGCTTTTCCCTTTGCTGTTGATTTCTCCATGCTTCTACTGGCGATGTCATAGGCTTACGCCATCTGTTACTGCCACTTCTTAGCATAATCCTGGTATGATATCTCCTGTTCCTTTATCTGTAACCCAAAGACAAGGTCAACAGGTAGCAGTGGAGCCCTTCCAAATAGCAGGAAATACGGTGAGAACCTAGTAGCATCACTGGTAGTACAATTATATGCATGAATGACCTTGTTCAGATAATCACCCCAGTTGGCCTTTTTCTCTTCATCTAGTGTGCGCAACATTGACAACAGTGTACGGTTAAATCTCTCCACAGTATTCCCCTGTGGATGATGAGGAGAGGTTCTGGAATTGGCTTTTTCTGTACAGTTCTGCAAGGCTCTGAATAACTGATTTTCAAACTGTCTTCCCTGATCATGATGGATTTTTGACACAAAGCCAAGGTTTTTTGCTGCAGTTTTTCCTGACTTATTTCTGGTGGGGTAGGCTTGTGCAAATTTGTAAAGTTATCTAAAATAACTCAAATGTACTCGTAGCCCCCTCTGCTTTTCTCCAAATGCACATAGTCAATTGAAATCATCTAGAAAGGAGCTGTAGCTCGTACATGTTGCATTGAGGCCCTAGTTATTACACTGGGTTTCTTTTGTTTGATACACTTACACACTTTGGTGATAAAGTGTTCAATGTCATGTTGCGGCCAATATTTTTATTTTACCTTTATTTAAACTAGGCAAGTCAGTTAAGAACAAATTCTTATTTTCAATGACGGCCTAGGAACAGTGGGTTTACTGCCTGTTCAGGGGCAGAACGACAGATTTGTACCTTGTCAGCTCGGGGATTTGAACTTCCGGTTACTAGCCCAACGCTCTAACCACTAGGCTACCCTGCCGCCCCAATAAAAGTGTTGTTGTGCTAAGTTCAACACTCTTTCTGTTCCTAGATGGGCCATTTCAGTGTGTAAGTACTTGTAAATCAGTGTTCTATACTGACTTGGTACCACAACTTGTGTCCTTTTTGCTGTTTTCCTTTGTAATAATCTATCCGCTGAGACATGGAGCCTGTTCCACTCTTACAGTAACCCCTCCCACCACGACAGCTCATCTTGTACTGATGGCCTTAGTGTGACCGTGGAGATACACGTTACACAGTCATTCCGTTGTGTCTGAACATTATTGAGTGTTGCTTTTACCATTTCAAGTGAGTGTTTCTCTGTGCATTCTTCCATGTAATGTTCAGCATGCAATGGAGAGCGTGACAGAAAGTCTGCGTCAGTGTTTACCTTTCCAGGACAATACTTCAGTGTGAGACTGCCGCCCAGCAATGACCGGTGGCATTCAGTCTTGCTGTAGTTAGTACATATGTCAAGGGGTTATTGTCACTGTACACTGTCACAGAGGGAGCATAAAATAGGTCATCTCGGAACCGCTCAGTCACTGCCCTCCCAATCGCTCTTCGGAGGCATCAACATGCAAGATAAAAGGGTCCTTGAAATCTGGGTAAGCAAGCACAGGTGGATTAGTCAACACACTCACCAAGTGTTCTAATGCTCTCTGGACCTTTCCTTGATCTAAAACTGTAAACCATGAGTTTCCTCCCAAACAATCAAGTATTTCCTGTATACGGGGTATGGGATGCCTGTCCAGAACGGTCTTCTTGTTCAATCCCCTGTAATCAACACAAAGTCTTAAACTCCAATCCTTTTTCCGTACGCAGACCAAAGATGATACGTATGATGAAGTTGACTTCCTGATTAAGTTTTTGTTCAGGAGCCCCTGAAGGTGGCTTTTCACCCCTGCATACAAGGGGCGTGGCACACCGTTGTATCTCTTTGTCACTGGTATGTTATCAGTCAATGTTATCTCCATTCTGAGATTTTCAATACACCCTATGTCCATGTCATCTTTGGCGAAAACAGCTGATTCCTTTCTGAGCATCCGTTTGACTAATTCTTGTTGTTCTTGCCTCAAATGCTGAAACTCTACAGGTTGGTCCCACCACTCTATTTGGCTGTTGTCAGGGCCAGGCTCCGGTGGGGATCTGTCCTGAACCTGTGCTACAGTAACCTTTTCTGCACTGGGCACAGGAACCGAGTGACACACTACTACTCTCTGTAATGTCCCTATCACTGCTTGTCTTGGTAAGGTAGTGTCATGTTTTGTAGTACTCACTACTGCAATGTCACTTTTCGAGATGGCCGTTTTGATGTTTTCACGACCTGACTTTGTAGGTCCAGGCCCCAGATCACTCTCACTTCCGGTTCAAATAACACAATTTCATCATTGAAGGGAGCCCCTCTTGGGATACAGGGATGAATCCATTTTGTTTGTCCACCTGGAATGACAATGTCACGTCTGCCTGCTTTAATCAAGCATTCCTCTGTGTACTCTGAGTGCTGAAGCAGATTGAGTAGAGTCTTTGTCTTTCCCTGTCCTGGCTTAAGTGCATTTCTAAGCATCTTTACTGTATACATCAGCTCTGAGGGCTCCTTGTTACTTTTTGTTTGAACTATTTCTTCAATTACATTAAACCCAATGATTGGTTTTTCCAGTATTTCATTTGTGACTAATATCGGAACCCTCAACTCTTTTCCCGCAATGACCTCAGCTTTGGAAGCAAGCAAACTAAAGCAAATGTCCAACCCAGAAAGGGAATTTCAGTGCCATTGGCTGCCCTCAGATCCAGTTTCTCTGTATTGCCCATGATTTCTGCCAGTAGTCTAATTTGTGTGCGTGGCATATTACGTTTTCGCCATTTCTCACTTATGATGGACACCTGAGCCCCTGTGTCCCATAGTGCTAAGGTCTTTACACCTTCCATATAACACCACACCAATGAGCTGTGCTATATTACAATGCCCTGTGGTAGCTGGGGTAGTTGTGGTCAGTCTTGCGGGCAGTCTTACATGTAGATGGGTGCTGTTTCCAATGATCCTGTTGGCACACTTTGGATAGGCAGCTTTATGACACAATGAACACAACCTCAACTCTGAGATTCTCTCTACCTTTGCACTGCAGCCACTGCAACGCTGGATGGAACTAGATGTATCGGAGGCCACTCCCCGTTCCATGGATGTGACCCCCCAGGCTTTTCCCGATGGATGTGCGTTGTCCCTGATCCTACTGCCCTTGGTTTTCTGTTGGAGCGATTCCTAACTGAACGGTCACCCTGGCCCTGCACTGACTGTACTAATGAGGCAACCTGACAGGTCAGTTCTTTGGTTGCTTCATTGCTCGCATCAATTTTACTCAGGAGAGGATTATACTTATTTTGTTTTCGGACTGTGGTCTGTGAGGGCTCTGCCTGTGCACATTCCTCTCCGCTATCCCCGTTATCCTCACTCTGTACTGCGTTCACTCTGTACTGCGTTCACTCGTGTGGGTGTGAACTTACGGGAAATCCAGGTCTTTTGCATGCATTTGCTTTCATTGCCCTGGGCAATTTGCATTTTCTCAAGCAACAGTTCATCACTGGTGTTAATATTCTGGAGATGCACTCTCATCTCTGCCCTGACATGATCATTTATTAATCCTGTAATCGTGTTAATCCTGTACTCTTGACTAACTCTGTGCCATATTTCAGTTCTGATTGGGCACGAGCTGAGGCTGATAACACTTTCTGTCTCAGGTCAACGACTCGGACTAGGAAGTCCAAGGCAGACTCTCCCAGCTCGTGTGTTGCTTTAGTCAACTTGTGATACAGTTCAGTAGCATCCTTCTCTGCATAATGTGTCCTCAAGATTTGCCTTAGTGTGTAGAGTGTCATGTCTGTTTTTCCCTCCAGATAACTCCTCATCTTAAGCCCTGGGCTCACAGCTCTGATTACTGCTTCTATGATTTCTAATTCATGGTATCCTTTTCTCCGTCCATTTTCAGTCTGATGTTCTAGGCTGCCGAAGCTGAGCTTATCTTTCTGATTCTGATCTCCGATCTGTCCATTCATTTTAAAGTCTTTATAATTGGACATACTCACTCCATTCTCTCTCTGTGGCGGGTGCCTTTCTGGAGCTGAGACCACTTCTCTGCTGGGCTGAGGAGCCCCTCCCTCTTCTTTTCGTTCTGCCGCAGCTCCCGTCTCTCCCTTGGGTTCGCTGTCCACTTGCCTCGTTGGCGCCGACTGGCTGGGACTTATAGGCAGACTTTTCACAGTATCCTCAGAGTCCGACATTCCTTTGATTTCGTCTTTCAGTTGAAGCGGCCAAGACATTCCCTTATCCTCTGACTCCATTAAATCCTCCTTCTCACAGCAATCTTCCATCAATTTGCGCCGCAAAGCACAATGGCTCTTTCCTTTTACTTCAGAGTCATCTACACCTCCTATTCCACAACGTACAGTGTCGTAAATTGTCCTCAGTTAAAGTCCATAAACTCTGTTCGGTTTCATCCAACAACGTTTCCCTCTCTCGACTCATATTGTCCTACTCACGTGGCAACAACGATAATGCAGGCAATGGCAAGATAGCTACACTCCGTTAGGTGGTTAGTCTGCTAACGTTAGCTAGCTAGCTACTCTCCCAATGTCTCTCACTCGTTGTCCGTTCCAGGAATATGGGCCAGTGCTCACATGAAAATAAATCTCAGTGGTGCCTCCAAATTTGTTACCCTTCCAATGAGCTTATCATATAAACATACAACGCGAAAAGTACGGTTTACTTCACATTTAATCATGTCAGCACAGGTAACAGCTGTTTACAGTTTTTCTTTAGTTTGTCATTCTTACTCTTCCCAATTCGCTTAAACGATACCCCCTAGTGGCTGGAATACAACTGTATTAAACCCCTTACATATACCAGGGAGCTAGTTTATTATGACAAATGTTTTTTGTTTTTAGGGTTGCGACTACATCTAGGGTATTACGCAAGGTTAAATTAAGTTCCTCAGTTAGGTGGTTAACCGATTGTTGTACTCTGACGTCTGTGGGTAGGCGGAGGGAGTCTGGAAGGGCATCTATGAATCTTTGGGTTGTACAGCTTTTGATGATCCTTGGTTGGGGTCTGAGCAGATTTGTTGCGATTGCAAACGTAATAAAATGGTGGTCCGATAGTCCAGGATTATGAGGAAAAACATTAAGATCCACAATATTTATTCCATGGGAAAAGCTAGGTCCAGAGTGTGATTGTGGCAGTCAGTAGGTCCGGAGACATGTTGGACAAAACCCACTGAGTCGATGATGGCTCCTAAAGCCTTTCGGAGTGGGTCTGTGGACTTTTCCATGTGAATATTAAAGTCACCAAAAAGTTGAATATTATCTGCCATGACTACAAAATCCGTTAAGAATTCAGGGAACTCCGTGAGGAACGCTGTATACTGCCCATGAAGCCTGTAAACAGTAGCTATAAAAAGTGATTGAGTAGGCTGCATAGATTTCATGACTAGAAGCTCAAAAGAGACAAAAACGCTGTAAAAAAAATGTAAATTGAAATTTGCTATCGCAAATGTTAGCACACACCTCCGCCTTTGCAGGATGCGCGGGGGATATGGTCACTAGTGTAACCAGAATTAAACACAGTAAATTCATCAGGCTTAAGCCATGTTTCAGTCAGGCCAATCACATCAAGACTTTGATCAGTGATTAGTTCATTGACTATAACTGCATTGGAAGTGAGGGATCTAACATTAAGGTGCCCTATTTTGAGATGTGAGGTACCGCAATCTCTTTCACTAATGAAAGGAATGGAGGAGGTCTTTATTCCAGTGAGATTGCTGAAGCGAACACCGCCATGTTTAGTTTTGCCCAACCTAGATCGAGGCACAGATACTGTCTCAATGGGGAAAGCTGAGCTGACTACACTGACTATGCTAGTGGCAGACTCCACTAAGCTGGCAGGCTGGCACTTACTATTGGAAAACAAATGGAAGTTTCTCTCGCTGACCTACATAAACTACAGAGTGTATCTCAGGGGGCGCGGCTTCACACACTGGCTGAGGCACCAGTGCAAAATGCGCAGGAAACCACTGGGGGGCGACATTGTTCTAATTGTGGCTCCAGTGGGCATGCTACAAGGGCATCGACATGTTCACCAAAGGGGCAATGCTACAAGAACTGCAACAAATACAATAATGTTGCCCGTTGTTGTCGTTCATTAGCAGCAGGACAGCGTCCAGCAGATGCAGGTCGAAGTTCACCAGTCTCCATTAACTCTGTACATGATGACTCAGTTGCGTTCAAGCAATGTGACTGCTACATTAAGGGTGTTAAAACCTCCCTGGTGATTGACACTGGAGCAAAAGTGCCACTTTTGAACAAAGCCACATATGACTCATTCTTCTTACATGTACCACTGCATAGACCAGCAGTATCCCTCAACATCTACAACCACACGCCGATCTCAGTCATTAGGACTGTCTCACTGCTAGTCTGTTACAACAACAAAACTACAGGAGCCACCCAGTTCTACGTTGCTACAGATGGCGCTAACATCCTCAGACTGGACTTATTTCATGCCCGAGGGTTCAAGCTGTCAGATTCAACTGGTGCACATGTGCAGCACTTGCCTAGACCAGTGCCTATGGAGTACTCACAACTGTTTGATGGGCTAGGTCACCTTAGAGGTTTTGTCCATGAGAGTTGAGATCTCACTGCATTCATAACACACAGGGGGTTGTTCAGGTACAAATGCATGCCATTCAGTCTCATGGCTGTTTCCAGAAGATTATGACTCTTCTTCTGGCAGGCATACATGGAGTGTCAATCTATCTGGATGACATAGTGGTGCACGGTGCATCACAGACAGAGCACGATTCTTGCTTGTAGCAGGTGTTTCATCAGCTCTTCGAGAACGGGGCTAGACTCAACACAGAAAAGTGTGTGTTCAAGGTGTCAGACGTTGGGATTCTTGGATACAAGCTTTCCAGCCAGGGCATCACCCTCATCATGTCCCAGTTGGAAGCCATTCTCACCTTACCTGAGCCTCAGTCTGCAGCATAGCTGTAGTCATTCCTCAGCATGGCAATATACTACTTATAGTTTCTTCCAAACTTCGCTTCGCATGGGGGCACCTGGGCATCGTTAAGGTGAAGCAACTGTGCAGGGACACGGTCTGCTGGCAAAATATTGAAAAAGACATCCCTTGTCCCTTGTGTCCCTTGTGATGAGCTGCACAGCATGCCTGATGAGTGGGAAATCAGGCATACCCACTCCTGCACCTCTGACACCAATGGAATGGCCATGCCATTGTCCTCTACCACCTCACAGATGATCATCCAAACACTCAAACTATTCTGTCAGTGGGGGTTACCCAGCACCATTACGACAGACAATGGCCCCCCGTTTGTCTCGAATGATCTATCTGTGTATCTTGAAAAGCAATCGATCAAGCACACCCAGACAGCTGTGTACCACCCTCAAGCAAATGCTTGAACAGGAACCTGAAGGAAGGAATACGGCCTCAGCCTACTTGGCTGAGGGATGACCTTTTGATGTGGCTCTGAGCCTTACCCTACTCCACATCAGGGTTAACAAACACTCCACAACTGGGGTGTCTCCTGCCTCCCTGATGTTTGGTAGGGAACTGAAACTCCATTTGGACTGCCTCTGCCCAAAACAAAAGAACAAGCCTGCTGCAGCAAGGTCTGAGAGTCCTTTAAGTGCCTTTTGGCAAACTCCAAGAGGGCTGTCATGTGCTTTTTTACTGAGGAGTGGCTACTCAACAATAAAGGGGGTGGCAGGTAGCCTAGTGGCTAGAGCGTTGGGACTAGTAACCGAGAGGTTGCAAGATCGAATCCACAAGGTGAAAATCTGTTGTTCTGCCCCTGAACAAGGCAGGCAGTTAACCCACTGTTCTCCTAGGCCGTCATTGAAAATAAGAATTTGTTCTTAACTGACTTGTCTTAGTTAAATAAAATGAAAAAATAATAAAGAAAGGCCTGATTGGTGGAGTACTGCAGAGATGTTTGTCCTTCTGGAAGGTTCTCCCATCTCCACAAAGGAACTCTTGGGTTCTTGTTCACCTAACGGGCCAAGGCCCTCCTCCCCCAATTGCTCAGTTTGGCAGCCAGCTCTAGGAAGAGTCTTGGTGGTTCTAAACTTCTTCCATTTAAGAATTATGGTGGTCAATGTGTTCTTGTGGACCTTCAATGCTGCAGAAATATTTTGGCACCCTTCCCCAGATCTGTGCCTAGACACAATCCTGTCTCTGAGATCTACGGACAATTCCTTCGACCTCATGGCTTGGTTTTTGCTCTGACATGCACTGTCAACTGTGGGACCTTATATAGACGTGTGTGCCTTTCCAAATCATGTCCAATCAATTTAATTTACCACAGGTAAACTCCAGTCAAGTTGTAGAAACATCTCAAGGATGATCAATGGAGACAGGATGCACCTCAGCTCAATTTTGAGTCTCATAGCAAAGGGTCTAAATAAAACCTGTTTTCGCTTGGTCATTATGCAAAATTGTGAGTAGATTGATGATGGAAAAAAATAATTTAATCCATTCATCCAATAAGGCTGTAATGTAACAAAATGTGGAAAAAGTCAAGGGGTCTGAACACCTTCCGAATGCACTGTACGTGTTTTTCTATCCAACTGCCCGCCTTTCTGGATTACCTGCCTTTTAGGCGCCGAACTTCCACTGACCTTATCACAAAACATTGTCATATTATTAAAGAGTTGTTAAAAAGTTAATTACTTATGTTGTAAGAGTCTGTAAGCAATTAGTACAAAAATTAAGCATCTATATTCAAGAGTGCACATCAATTTACGCGGTAGACTCCTTATCAGAACTTGTCTCGCTGATAAGTGGTTTGTCCAGTTCATTTGGGTTGTCCATTGAGGTCCAGTCCTTTGGGTGTGGTACACTGTTGTTAGGCTTGAGGTTAGATAAAGCAAAGGGGAGGGCCGTACTGAACGGGAGGAACGGGTCTGTCCTACTCCTCCCACTCACTCGCTCACTAGACAAGAGGAATGGCATTGTTGTTGTTCTAGAATATCTATGACGTCTATTTGTTTTCATGTTTTTCATTATTAAATTAAAAAAGCATTGGTCATTCATACAGAAGCATTTCATTTGTATATTATTTTGGGTGTGTAATGTACAGTGTCTATTTTGTACACACCAGCATTGTGTGCCAAATACAATTTACTCCTCAGGGACATTAAAGTTCATCCTATCCCAATTGAAATAGTTTAATATTGATACCTGTAAGGTTACTTGAATATCTTAATCTAATTCTATCTTCATATGTAGTCTATTGGTGTGCCATCATCTTTCACTAATTCAGCTAAAGAATCATAACTGAGATGTTGAAGTATGTAATAAGGTGTTACCTCACAAGTGATCAGTGACCAGACAAGAAATACATTTGCTCATTCACTTGTTTCTTGTCTAATCTTGATTCTAGATAGATTCATTGCAAAACCGTCAAGTTCATTAGCATATGATACTTTATGGTGTTCTATACTGTACCTTTCTATGTATGTGTTGCCATAGTTATTGTACTAAACCCTTACATTGCCCTAACCAACTCTGATATGACCAACTGATCTGCCCCCAGAACCATAAATTTGCCCAATTCATGTGAGCCTATGTCTGCCAACGGCAGTGAATGTGGTTTTTGTCATTAGTCCCATAATTCAAACCCACAGTTAACAAATTAAGAATACATTTAAGAGTAATACATGTGCTTAAATGAAACAAATATTTTTATTAGTAAAAAAATAATGAAATATTCAAACAAATGAACAATTTAGAAATGAAATGAAATCATACATGGCCATGAAGACTACAGTTGTAACTTGAAAGTAGGACAAAGGTAAAACATAGATTAACTGTAGATGTAAACTGAAGATTATACAGGTTATCAGAAATTACAAACTATGTATGCTAAATCACACAATATTCAGTGATAAAACAAACAATGGTAAAACAAATGTGATAAAACAAACTATCCATCAGTGAATAACACAAGAATAGTTCTACAGAGGAAGCCTATATGCTGTCACGCATGATGTCGAGTTTAATTCCATAAGGAGTTGCCACTTTCAGCGAGGTCGAAGGAACCCAGAACCATCTGGTTTTAAGGAGATACGGACCACTTTTGGATGTGCGCCTCGCTGTTTACAGTCCCAGTGAAACATATAGCAAATGCCTATAGGTCAGTGGAAGCTGGTGAGGGGAGGACCAGTCATAATAATGGCTGGAACAGAGCAAATGGAATGGCATCAAACCATGTGTTTGATGTACTTTGCAAGAGGTTGCAAGATTGAATCCCCGAGCTGACAAGGTACAAATCTGTCGTTCTGCCCCTAAACAAGGCAGTTAACCCACTGTCCCTAGGCCGTCATTGAAAATAAGAATTTGTTCTTTAACGGACTTGCCTAGTTAAATAAAGGTAAAATATTTTTTTATACTATTCCACTGATTCTGCTCCAGCCATTACAATGAGCCTGTCCTCCCCAATTAAGGTGCCACCAACCTCCTGTCTTTCCTCGAGATTAAGTTCTTGCCACAAAGTCGACAGACACCACATACTAATTTGGTTGATGTCAACTTTGTCAGAGATTCCATTATCTCTAGATAACGCTAGCTAATATCTGTCTAGTAGCTAGCTATGGCACGTGCTTGCTTGCTCTTTACATTTGTTTCAATCTGGAATATCAACAAGGCAACACTCTATCTTAACTCCTCCTCCACATTTACTGCACTCTTAGAAAAAAAAGGTGCTATCTAGAACCTAACAGGGTTCTTTGCCTGTCCCCATAGGATAACCCTTTGAAGAACCATTTTTTGTTCTACATGGCACCCAAAAGGGTTCTGCCTGGAACCAAAAAGGCTTCTACCTGGACCCTAAAAGAGTATGGATTAGTTGAACAGTGAAGAGAACCTCCGACAGTTTCTCTCTCTCTCCTCATGACCAGAATGTGTGGCATCCCGCTCAGGCATGTCTTCTACGTTGGCTTCTTTTGTTTTTGTATTTAACCATTATTTAACTAGGCACGGCTAAGTGAGCTGCTGCCATGGTGTTAAACCTCAGGCAATGGGTCAGTGAGCTGCTGCCATGGTGTTAAACCTCAGGCGATGGCTAAGTGAGCTGCTGCCATGGTGTTGAACCTCAGGCGATGGGTCAGTGAGCTGCTGCCGTGGTGTTAAACCTCAGGCGATGGGTCAGTGAGCTGCTGCCATGGTGTTAAACCTCAGGCGATGGCTAAGTGAGCTGCTGCCATGGTGTTAAACCTCAGGCGATGGGTCAGTGAGCTGCTGCCATGGTGTTAAACCTCAGGCGATGGGTCAGTGAGCTGCTGCCATGGTGTTAAACCTCAGGCGATGGGTCAGTGAGCTGCTGCCATGGTGTTAAACCTCAGGCGATGGGTCAGTGAGCTGCTGCCATGGTGTTAAACCTCAGGCGATGGGTCAGTGAGCTGCTGCCATGGTGTTAAACCTCAGGCGATGGGTCAGTGAGCTGCTGCCATGGTGTTAAACCTCAGGCGATGGGTCAGTGAGCTGCTGCCATGGTGTTAAACCTCAGGCGATGGGTCAGTGAGCTGCTGCCATGGTGTTAAACCTCAGGCGATGGGTCAGTGAGCTGCTGCCATGGTGTTAAACCTCAGGCGATGGGTCAGTGAGCTGCTGCTCTTCTGGGGTTTGTTTTACATCCTCTGTAGTACTGCTATGGTAAAATGGGAGAGTGAAAAAGAACATTACATTTAAAGTCTCTCTTAATCTCCATTAGCAGAAAAAAATACTTCCAAATGTCTTGTAACTCAGACTAATATTTATTGTAAATGCCGTACTTCTTCACATTTTCAAACTTCCAGTCCTTATAGAACTCCCTATTTTTCATCAGGTAAAGAAGAATCCAGTCACAGAACCAGGCCCCCTGCAACAAAATGAGATCCATTAACAAATATAATATAATAAAATATACAGAATATACTACACTGATCAAAAAAATAAAGGGAACACTTAAACAACACAATGTAACTCCAAGTCAATCACACTTCTGTGATATCAAACTGTCCACTTAGGAAGCAACACTGATTGACAATACATTTCACATGCTGTTGTGCAAATGGAATGGACAACAGGTGGAAATTATGGGCAATTAGCAAGACACCCCCAATAAAGGAGTGAAGTTCCTATGCTTTCTGGCTGATGTTTTGGTCACTTTTGAATGCTGGCGGTGCTTTCACTCTAGTGGTAGCATGAAACGGAGTCTACAACCCACACAAGTGGCTCAGGTAGTGCAGCTCATCCAGGATGGCACATCAATGCGAGCTGTGGCAAGAAGGTTTGCGGTGTCTGTCAGTGTAGTGTCCAGAGCATGGAGGCGCTAGCAGGAGATAGGCCAGTACATCAGGAGACGTGGAGGAGGCCAACAACCCAGCAGCAGGACCGCTACCTCCGCCTTTGTGCAAGGAGGAGCAGGAGGAGCACTGCCAGAGCCCTGCAAAATGACCTCCAGCAGGCCACAAATGTGCATATGTCTGCTCAAACGGTCAGAAACAGACTCCATGAGGGTGGTATGAGGGCCCGACGTCCACAGGTGGGGGTTGTGCTTACAGCCCAACACCGTGCAGGACGTTTGGCATTTGCCAGAGAACACCAAGATTGGCAAATTCGCCACTGGCGCCCTGTGCTCTTCACAGATGAAAGCAGGTTCACACTGAGCACGTGACAGAGTCTGGAGACGCCGTGGAGAACGTTCTGCTGCCTGCAACATCCTCCAGCATGACCGGTTTGACATTCAGACCAGTCATGGTGTGGGGTGGCATTTCTTTGGGGGGCCGCACAGCCCTCCATGTGCTCGCCAGAGGTAGCCTGACTGCCATTAGGTACCGAGATGAGATCCTCAGACCCCTTGTGAGACCATATGCTGGTGCGGTTGGCCCTGGGTTCCTCCTGGGTTCCTCCTAATGCAAGACAATGCTAGACCTCATGTGGCTGGAGTGTGTCAGCAGTTCCTGCAAGAGGAAGGAATTGATGCTATGGACTGGCCCGCCCCGCCCGTTCCCCAGACCTGAATCCAATTGAGCACATCTGGGACATCATGTCTCGCTCCATCCACCAACGCCACATTGCACCACAGACTGTCCAGGAGTTGGCGGATGCTTTAGTCCAGGTGTGGGAGGAGATCCCTCAGGAGACCATCCGCCACCTCATCAGGAGCATGCCCAGGCGTTGTAGGGAGGTCATACAGGCACGTGGAGGCCACACACACTACTGAGCCTCATTTTTACTTGTTTAAGGATATTACATCAAAGTTGGATCAGCCGGTAGTGTGGTTTTCCACTTTAATTTTGAGTGTGACTCCAAATCCAGACCTCCATGGGTTGATAAATTTGATTTCCATTGATAATGTGTGTGATTTTGTTGTCAGCACATTCAACTATGTAAAGAAAAAAGTATTTAATAAGAATATTTAATTCATTCAGATCTAGGATGTGTTATTTTAGTGTTCCCTTTATTTTTGTGAGCAGTGTATATACCTATATTGCAGAGGAGGCTGGTGGGAGGAGCTATAGGAAGATGGGCTCATTGTAATGAATGTAATAAATGAAACGGATACCATTCAATTTATTCCATTACAATGAGCCAGTCCTCCTATAGCTCCTCCCACCAGCCTCCTCGGTTGTACTGATACTCAAGTCCATAAGTATAGCCAATACAAATGTCATCTTTAAAAATAATACTTACACCACCAATACAAGCTAGTCCTGAGCCTATATGGATAATGGTGGGTATGATACAGAACTTTCCAGCCTGTAGTAGAAAATAGAAGGAAGTAACAATAAGGGAATCAAAACATCAGGAAACCAAATAGATGCATTTATCCTAAAAAGCCATTAAATAATACATATTTATCATACCTTCCCATGTACCATAATGTTGATGCGTATACCAAACACTTTGAAATGTGTTCGGTAGCTTTCTCCAGACCCAGTTTTAAAATAGCGAGCATGTCTGTTATGAGAGTACCAAAGATGTGGAAGATTAAAGTATGACTTCAAATTAAGTATTATGTGTCAACCTCGTGTGTGTGTGTGTTACCTGAAGTTGAATCCTGAGGACTCTCTGGACACATTAACGTCAATGTGAGTAAAGTCGTACCGTGGCTGGCATTCTGAGGGATCTCTGTCAAGGTCGCACTCCCACCCAATCAGAATTCCAATTATACCACCCTGGGGGGGGGGGAGAGAAAAAGAAAGAAAGAGACTGTCTTTCTTTACTTAAACAATCTCTTTTAATTTAAACCCCCCCCCATTAAAAATAAAAAAGCAAAGATATATCCTGTACTGCATACATTTACCATACTCACCTTTCTATCTACCACGTGAAACAAACCAACATCTCAAACATCTCTACACATTTGATCATTTTGTAGATCTCAAACCCTAAGGCGCGCAGAGACCATCCCGTTTAACCATAGTAAAGAGTCTGTTATCCCCCCACTTTTGACCCTGTTCCTCCTTGTTAGCTAACTTGTTGCTGAACAAACAGAAAATTCAACAAAACACATTTGGCTTTCTCCTTACTCGAATACCTGTATCCCATTATAAACATCCCAACAGTGAAAACCACCCCAACCTGTCACACAGACATTCCAACAGAGACATTAAAGGCATTAACCTGGTGCACAGAAAATACATGAATCACAGTTTCTTTCATTTGACGGAAAGGACACCCCTGCCCGACTCCCGGTTCAACCCGTGCCAACCAGCTGTTAGTGGCCAGGGCTCCATGTAGAAATCTCCATGTAGAACCCTCCACTGGAGGTCCCCTGACCTCTTTGGTACTGGGGGTTTGTAGAGCCCCCTCCACCTAAAACCCACCATACTCTCCGCCCCACATACCCCCTGCCACTCATGTGCCTTCACTCCTGTTAGGTTCCTAATGTTCCTAACCTTAACGCAGAGGTTGTAGAGGGCTTTACCTCCCATATCCTCAAACTCCTCCAGGTTCAGAGTGTTAAAATCTAACAAGTCTTCCAGACTCCTTGCCAGTCTCCTGTCTCTGCTGTCACCTGCAGTGACGGAAACATTGGTGGCCCCTCTCCCTTTGGCCGCTCAAACATCCCCCTTACAGGCTCAGACAGTGCCTCCTGGACCTCCTCCAGGAATCTCTCCAGCAGCCTAAGAGACGTTATTCCTGTTTGTTGTACCAAGACTTCTGGGGTTTTCCACCCCTCCTCTCCCAGCAGTCTCAGGTCACCCAGCCTTTGTAAACCCCCTGCCATCAGTTGCCTCTTCAGGGTGGCCGACTGAACCGATCTCAAAGGGATGGCTGGGTTGTGGAAGATAGGCTCCACCCACAGCCCAGGCTCCACACCCCCTTCTCGTATGGGCCTTAGCAGCTGCCAGGCGCTCAGCATTGCAGAGTAAAAATCTGAGAGACCTGTACTCAGCCTCTCCAGCTTCATGAGGAACAGCTGCTGGTCCAACCCTAATCTGCCAGCTCTCCTCAGCAGTGCACATGCTGGCTCCCTCCAGCCAACATCAGCATGGTACAGCAGTCTCTGCACCACCTTTAGCCTGAAAGCAGTTCCACCAGGCCCTGTCCTCCTTCATGAATGGTCATGTACAACACTGCTGCCTTTAGCCAGTGATGGCCCGACCAGAAGAAGTACACCGGCTTGCGTTGCAGGTCTGCGAGCAGACCGGTGAGGGGATTGAGGACAGCTAGTTTATGCTACAGGGAAGATGCCACCAGGTTGTTAATTATCAGCACCCTCCCTCTGACACTTGGGACAGGAGCCACCTCCACCTGGCCAGTCTTGACACCACTGCCTGTGACAGCCCCTCCCAGTTCTTCCTTACCCACTTCTCCGAGCCCAGGTACACCCCCAACACTTTAAGCCCTTCACAACCCCACTGCAAACCCCTGGAAGTAGAGGAGCCCTATCCCCCTACTGAGCCCCCTCCCACCTTGACCATACATGACGCCCCAGCATACAACAGCTTCACACAGATCAAAAACCTTTCCCCAAACATCACATTAAACAGATACTCATGGTCCACTCTATCAAAAGCCTTCTCTTGATTTAAAGAGACCAGTCCAAAATTCACATTAGAACCTCTCGACAAGTCCAACATGTCCCTAATTAACATCTTGCGACGAGCAATCCCGGATCCGGGAGCGTAATCATAGCCTCAAACGAATTAGCATAACGCAGCGGACATAAATACCCCTAGTAACTTTTCCTATTCATGAAAATCGCAAATGAAATTAAATAAATATATTCAAACACAAGCTTAGCCTTTTGTTAACAACACTGTCATGTCAGATTTTCAAAATGTGCTTTACAGCCAACCCTAGACAAGCATTTGTGTAAGTTGATCATGGCATAATGCTATGCTAGCTCTGCTGGCAGCAGGCAACATTTTCACGAAAATAAGAAAAGCACCCAAATTAAATAATTTACCGTTGAAAAACTTCAGATGCTTTCACTCAGGAGACTCCCAGTTAGATAGTGCTTTAGACTCCCAGTTTATTTAGTGCTTTATCCGGGTAGCCGGAAAGTAGAGCATGTGATCATCCTGTCTGGGTTGGCGCCCCCCCCTTGCGTTGTGCCGTGGCGGAGATCTTTGTGGGCTATATTCAGCCTTGTCTCAGGATGGTAAGTTGGTGGTTGAAGATATCCCTCTAGTGGTGTGCGGGCTGTGCTTTGGCAAAGTGGGTGGGGTTATATCCTTCCTGTTTGGCCCTGTCCGGGGGTGTCCTCGGATGGGGCCACAGTGTCTCCTGACCCCTCCTGTCTCAGCCTCCAGTATTTATGCTGCAGTAGTTTGTGTCGGGGGGCTAGGGTCAGTTTGTTATATCTGGAGTACCTCTCCTGTCCTATTCGGTGTCCTGTGTGAATTTAAGTGTGCTCTCTCTAATTCTCTCTTTCTTTCTCTCTTCTCGCTTCCCGCCGGGCGGCTCTGACTCATGCCATATCGACAGCGTCTCCTCCGCGCTAGGCTGGGAAGCCATCGCGCACACCACACCTTCCAAACCCCGGGAAAGTTACTCTGTCCTCTTCCACCCTAACTTTGAAAAAACTGTGGATACCGCTAAAACAAATATTGCATTAACCCTCCACCATAGAAAAATACAATTGAACGAAAAGACCAAGAAAACAATCAATAAAGTTAGTTAGGACAGAGCCCTCTACACCAAACTTCTTTTTTAAAACTCCCAGCATGCACTGCGAGAGAGAGGAGTATTGATAGCGAAATGCTATATTATTTACATTATTTATGTATTTTGTGGCTTACTCTTTGATGGTATGGACATCGTACAGAGTGTCCATTTAACTGCTTAAGGTAATTGAAAACATCATCGTCAACATCATCATCAATAACAACAACAAATAAACGTTTAAATTGTGAAAACTGACCTTCAAAGCCATGTCCTGAAAGCTGTGTCCAGTTTGGTTAACAATGTCTCCCAGACGGAATATGGGGCAGTAGGGTTCAAGAGCCTCATCGTAGCGACATTTCTTCAGATGGAATTTATCAGCCGTGTCTTGAACGTTGGCCCTGATAATTGGGTGAAACATTTCAAAGTTTTTATTTATGAAAATGCAGACAGCAAACACTTTCTGAAATATGTAATATTAACAGATTAAAAGACTCCAGCTCCAGTTTATACATTTAAACATTTAAAGAAAACGCTGGCAGTTTGAAAACCATATGCCTGTCAATTTTTTAGGTGGTGTTAATATAGACAACTTACTTTGAGAAACTGAATTTGGGAAATCGGATGACATTTTTTATGTAGATGGTGAAGTTTTCAGCTTCTCTTAACATATTCTTGTGTTTATGTCTATCCCTGAAGGAATAAAAGGGAATGACGATTACTACTGTGGACACATGCTCATGCGTGTGTGTGCATGTATTTGCCTGTGTGTGTGTGTGTTCATGCATGTTTGTTTATGAGTGTGTATGGCTATGAAATTGAAAGTGTGTGAGTGCACTTACTGTGGTTGGCATCTTCTCTCAATGGGGCACCAGCTATATATCTCACATGTACCATTGGATTTCCCATTGTCTCTCAAGCAGCGGCCTGTCCTAACTCCTACAGAAAGGTATATTTCACAGTATGTTTGTGAGCAGACAGTATATGTAATTTCTCGTTTCAATATGTTTGAATTTAATTTGAGTTTTCAAAGATTCCTACCATGGCCAGCTACCACCAACTCTCCTTCTGCACAGTCTTCATCTCCCTTACAGTGGCCATCTGGCACATTGGGGCTCTGTGGAACAATACCCCACAACTAGTATGGTTTAACAAATACAGACCAAATACGGACCAAATACAGAGTATATTGCCGTTTTAAAAGGGTGGTTAAAGGTGACAACATAAAGAAATGAAAGGAAATTTCCTTACCTCAGCACAGTTGCCCAACTTCTGGTTTGGTGTCTCTATAAAATTGGTAACAATGAAAAAAACTGCTTCCCCCTATAGGAAAAAATAAAGTGGTGTTAAACCAGCCTGATATCAACTGATAAGAGTAAGTGTGGCATGCAATTGCAGAAAGATGTGCATCACGAAACGTGATACATTGCATTCAATCAGCTTTAATATTGCTGATAGATTGTCACTTCCATCAATGTAATGGTCTGCATCATTTCTAATCCCCCGTATTTTTTTGTAAATATATACAGTACCAGCCAAAAGTTTGGACCCACCTGCTCATTCAAGTTTTTTGGGGAGGTTTGAGATGGTTTGGGATGAGTTGGACCGCAGAGTGAAGGAAAAGCAGCGAACAAGTGCTCAGCATATGTGGGAACTCCTTCAAGACAGTTGGAAAAGCATTCCAGGTGAAGCTGGTTGAGCAAATGCCAAGACTGTGCAAAACTGTCATCAAGACAAAAGGTTTTGTAGAATCTCAGATATATTTTGATTTGTTTAACACTTTTTTGGTTACTGCATGATTCCATATGCATTATTTCATAGTTTAAACATTGGATTAGCTAACACAACGTGCCATTGGAACACAGGAGTGATGGTTGCTGATAATGGGCCTCTGTACGCCTATGTAGATATCCCATAAAATATCTGCTGTTTCCAGCTACAATAGGAATTTACAACATTAACAATGTCTACACTGTATTTCTGATCAATTTTATGTTATTTTAATGGCCCAAAAATTTGCTTTTTTTTCAAAAAGGTAGTATATATATATATATATTTATACAGTGGGGCAAAAAAGTATTTAGTCAGCCACCAATTGTGTAAGTTCTCCCACTTAAAAAGATGAGAGAGACCTGTAATTTTCATCATAGGTACAGTTCAACTATGACAGACAAAATGAGAGAGAAAAAATCCAGAAAATCACATTGTTGGATTTTCAATGAATTTATTTGCAAATTATGGTGGAAAATAAGTATTTGGTCAATAACAAAAGTTTGTCTCAATACTTTGTTATATACCCTTTGTTGGCAATGACAGAGGTCAAACGTTTTCTGTAGGTCTTCACAAGGTTTTCACACACTGTTGCTGGTATTTTGGCTCATTCCTCCATGCAGATCTCCTCTAGAGCAGTGATGTTTTGGGGCTGTTGCTGGACAACACGGACTTTCAACTCCCTCCAAAGATTTTCTATGGGGTTGAGATCTGGAGACTGGCTAGGCCACTCCAGGACCTTGAAATGCTTCTTACGAAGCCACTCCTTCGTTGCCCGGGTGGTGTGTTTGGGATCATTGTCATGCTGAAAGACCCAGCCATGTTTCATCTTCAATGCCCTTGCTGATGGAAGGAGGTTTTCACTCAAAATCTCACGATACATGGCCCCATTCATTCTTTCCTTTACACGGATCAGTCGTCCTGGTCCCTTTGCAGAAAAACAGCCCCGAAGCATGATGTTTCCACCCCCATGCTTCACAGTAGGTATGGTGTTCTTTGGATGCAACTCAGCATTCTTTGTCCTCCAAACACGACGAGTTAAGTTTTTACCAAAAAATTATATTTTGGTTTCATCTGACCATATGACATTCTCCCAATCTTCTTCTGGATCATCCAAATGCTCTCTAGCAAACTTCAGACGGGCCTGGACATGTACTGGCTTAAGCAGGGGGACACGTCTGGCACTGCAGGATTTGAGTCCCTGGCGGCGTAGTGTGTTACTGATAGTAGGCGTTTGTTACTTTGGTCCCAGCTTTCTGCAGGTCATTCACTAGGTCCCCCGTGTGGTTCTGGGATTTTTGCTCACCGTTCTTGTGATCATTTTGACCCCACGGGGTGAGATCTTGTGTGGAGCCCCAGATCTAGGGAGATTATCAGTGGTGTTGTATGAATTCCATTTCCTAATAATTGCTCCCACAGTTGATTTCTTCAAACCAAGCTGCTTACCTATTGCAGATTCAGTCTTCCCAGCCTGGTGCAGGTCTACAATTTTGTTTCTGGTGTCCTTTGACAGCTCTTTGATCTTGGCCATAGTGGAGTTTGGAGTGTGACTGTTTAAGGTTGTGGACAGGTGTCTTTTATACTGATAACAAGTTCAAACAGGTGCCATTAATACAGGTAATGAGTGGAGGACAGAGGAGCCTCTTAAAGAAGAAGTTACAGGTCTGTGAGAGCCAGAAATCTTGTTTGTTTGTAGGTGACCAAATAGTTATTTTCCACCATAATTTGCAAATAAATTTATAAAAAATCCTACAATGTGATTTTCTGGATTTTTTTTCTAATTTTGTTTGTTATAGTTGAAGTGGTCCTATGATGAAAATTACAGGACTCTCTCATCTTTTTAAGTGGGAGAACTTGCACAATTGATGGCTGACTAAATACTTTTTTTGCCCCACTGTATGTAGATATTCCATTAAAAAAATCTTCTGTTTCCAGCTAAAATAGTCATTTACAACATTAGCAATGTCTACACTGTATTTCTGATCAATTCGATTTTATTTTAAAGGCACATTTTTTTGCTTTTCTTTCAAAAACAAGGACATTTCTAAGTGACCCCAAACTTTTGAATGGTAGTGTATATGTTTTCCTTGATTATTTTCCCCTAACCCTGCCACCCCTCCCCTTAATTGGAGTAAACTGATGGACAACGACACTTAGGCTTCTACTTCCAGCTTATACAGTACATACTATATACACTTACCTTGACCAATATATTTTTCAAAAGCATCCCAGACTGACGCTTATCAATAATACCATGTTAAACCAGTTAAACAGGGCTGTCCTTTATCTCCTTCTTGTTCTACACAGTGGCTCCAGTTACACATTTTCTGGAAGCCTCATCACGATAGCTACAAATCTGAAGCTTCATACCTTCATCGCGCAACACAAAGAGGAATACCTGGATACAGCCACTAGCCGTGGTATATTGGCCATATAACACAAACCACTGAGGTGCCTTATTGCTATTATATTGGCCATATACCAAATCCCCTCTGAGGTGCCTTATTGCAATCATACACTGTTTACCAATGTAAATAGAACAGTAAAAATGGTATACCCATGGTATACGTTCTGATACATCAATCAACATTCCGTTAAAAATTATATTTATTCTAGCAGTCAAGCACAGTGGATGAGATAGATCTTATTTCTAACATTAACATGAAATGTATTAAAGGGGATTGTGGTTAGTCTGACCTGGGGTGGAATGACATAGTCCACAGGTCCCCACACCATCTGTCCGAACTCTGATGTGTTGGTGACCGCCACTCCCTTCAGTTTGGTCATCACAGTACTCTGGATAGATTCCTCTTTGGTCTGGTAGGACTTCTTGCTCAGGAATACATACCTGTGTAGACCAGGAGGACAATATACTGTAGCTATCTCAATGGGGATAATCTGCTTAAAACTTGGAACAAGTGGAGGTTACTGTCTGATAGGGGTTTATATTGGTTGGAATATAGTTTTACATGTTACGTTTCTGTGAACTACAAATAGATGGACTAGATTGTGTTTTATTAACAACATTTCATATGCCTTTAGACTGTTATAAGTGCTTATATCTTGAAAATGTGGAAATGTATTTATTGAGACCCTTACCCAACAAGGTATCCAATGATGGATAATTGTATAACTCTGTACAAACTGCCGACTCTCTTGCTTCCTACAATTATGAATTTTCCTGTCTTGTAGTCAAGATAGGAAAGCACATTCAAAAGAACTTTGCTTTTCCAGCTATTGGAAGCCATCCCACGGCGATGATACTGTAAATCTGAAGACAACAGTCGGTTGGTTATACAGCCACTGCAACTGTTGAACCCACAGAAGCCATCACAGTCCAGTACTTGACCAGGGCAAATAAACTACTTTGGCAAACGTTCTGTTGATTTCAGCGTAATTTCAGTGTGCTCGTGTAACACTCATTATATTCTATATATACATTTAAACACGCATAAAAAATATGATTAAATGAGATCATAGTTTAGTTTCTTACCCTGGTCTGCAAGATTATTGAAATCTGGAATCAAGTTCAAATCTTGTCTCTACACATCAGCTTTTATACAAACAACAATGTAATGATGACATTGTTTCCCTAGGTCATATTTCAATTCAGCCAATGAGTTTCAAGGGGCATGGATTTTAAATATTTTGAAGAGACAGTTTGTGCATATATTAACAACAAAAAGCATTAAGTTGACAACCAGTTGTCCAATAGGGGGAGGGATTAACAGCACACTGTAGAGCAGAGTGATTTACAAGAAATGTGTGGCAGGCTTAGAATAAATCACGTGACATAGATGTGCATCTGCAGGTCACAGGTGTAAATTGATGCAACATTTTCCCACATCCTATGATGTTCTGTACAAAACAACAGTACACAATAGAATGTGAACGATTTCTGCTTTTGCATGAGACCCACGTTTTGAAAGGCAGGCTTTTGTTACTGGTTTTACTGGCGATGACATGGAGCAGAAAAATTTGTCAATAACAGATCAGTAGGCCTATGTGTGGGTTTCAATCGGAGGCGAAGATGTTAAAGCTGTCAACAGTTTGCAAAATGTAAAAAGTTTGAAGTATGTAACTTCACCATAAGGTCACAGGTCTAGGTTATTATTTCCATTATGAATATAGTGAACGAAAGCCTTGCTCTATGTTCTCACTCATCAATCTCAAAATAAAAAAATAAACTTTAACAGCAGCTGAGACTTTATTTAACCTTTTGACAAAGCATGTTGAGATTTATAACAGAAAAATCATGTTTTGCTTTCAAGGTAATATTTTTCATTTAATCTTTGTATTTAGATCTTTAGAGCAAACATTTTAAAACAAAAACGTTGAGGCAATTTACACCAAGGTAAATAATAAATGTACACAAGAAATATGAGTAATATTTTATAGTAAACCTTACCGTATAGAATACTTTAAAAACACAGACATCACAGTGTAAGTCACTTATCTCCATATGTAGAAATATGCAATACGTAACAAAATAATTAACAAATTCAAAACAAAGTGGCTCATCAATCATGTGGCTTTGTCATATTTCAAAGTTCTCATAATACAAACATGAGTCAATTTTAAAAGGTGTGCTATATTCTAATTATGTAATATTTTGTATAAAACCGTACAATATAAAATATTTTAAAACAGTCATCACAGTAGGCTAAGTCAATTATCTGAATATGTATGAATGTACAATACTCAAAAAAATACAAAAAAAAATATTTAACAAAATACTCAAAACAAAGCGTCTCTTGGATCACATGGCTTTATCATATTTCAAAGTTCTCATTAAATCACTCAACAATGCAAATTTCTTATGGGCATTTTGGCTGCTAAGGCTAAAGTTCAGTGGAACACCATGCAGATCCAGCGTGCAGTTGGAATATTGTTTTATGGTAGAATCCCCCAAGTTACACAAGGCTCCAGCTTTCAAAAGGCTAATTTAGCATTCAGCACTTATCTTACCAGTGACAAAGCATCACTCAGCATCCATTGCTATATCCTTTTGATGGCGTCGTTTGAAAAAGCCACACTGCAAGTTCGAAAAGGAAAGATTAGAATAGTGACGCCTTGATACTTTAACCGAAATAATGTACTGTGCACACATTGCAGTCAGACCTGGGTTCAAATTTAAATCTTTCAAGTAGTTTTAGTGTTTGATTTAGCCTGTCTTGAGTGCCAGATTGCCAGGGTTTGCACTTCTACGATTTCTCTATTGGTTCATGCAAACTCAATCAAGCCCAGCTAAAATAGTTGAACATGTATTCGATGTACAAAAACATCAAAAACACTCATTATTACCTTAACGAGTATGACAATGATTATCGCTAGAAATAGAAAGCCTCCAATGGAGCCTCCAATGATGACGGGCAATGATTTCTCCACTGCCAGTTTGATAAACATCACCTCCACCTAGGAAGCAGAACCACAAAGCAGAGCAGACAGAGCAAGATTGTTAAACTTTTCCAATAATAAATATAATTGTTCAACTATTGTATTCAATTATTTTAATCTGACATCTCTATTATTGAATGTTTAACCCACTGATTCCATCGATCTCAATTCCAGTGCTTCAAATCGGTCTTCATCAAATCCCAGAATGGCTTTAGCAGTAATCTTCTCAGATGTACCCTGTAATGATTGATGATGGATGGTCACAACAAAGCATTTTGACCATAAAAATCGTAAAACGTGTAAGGATCTTCATCTCTATATTGCAGAGGAAGTCAATAAAGGTGCATCTACCCACCGAAAACTCTCTGATTGAAGCCTCAGCCTCAACCGTGATTTCCTGTACATCTGTCATTGAACACTGAATGAGATACTCCCCGAAGGCCTGGAGGAAGAACACATATTTACTACTCAAAAGGCAAAATGTTCTCATTATGTCAAAATAGTGACATTTAACCATTGTAGATATAAGTTACTTTGGCTAATATATTTCTTATTTGTCATTTTTTGGCTGACAAATTAAGGCAAATATGCTGCATAATATTTTGATTTCATGAATCATTTTATATTATAGGTGTAATGAGAAAGGATGGAACTCACATTTACTTCTGGATTTCCACATCTCTCCTGGAATCCAAACCAAATGATTATGTCAGGGACCGAATACTGGGTACCAAATATTAGAACAATAGAAATGTCTGGATGTTTTTAACATACCTTAGGTGTAATACTCTTGATTGTAATTTTGGTGTGACGTGCCTGTACTGTTATTGTAATGTTAACACGTATAGTTGCATTGTGTTTGTTCTCACCGTGAAGCTGGAAGGGAGAACATATTTGAAGAAAGATGCAAACATACACATTATAGAACACATTATAGAATTTCCTGATAAAATGTGTGTGCTTGCTCACTTGTCTTGAAGGATAATTTGATTGATAGAATAGGATAGCCTGAACATGTGAAAGTTGGTTTGGTGTCTCTAGCTTGAACAGTTCAACAGTTACTGTTGTTGTTGGTGGGTTATTTTATGCTAATTTGATCTAATTTGAATTGTTATCATTTATAACGTTTTGAAAATGTTCATTTTTTAAATGTTTTTATTTGAAATGGTTAATGAGCAGTAGCATTTGAAGTGTCACTGTGTTCTTGTGGTTGACATCGAATTCATGATGGTTTATGCTAATTTATGCAAATGTTGTTATGGCACACAAAGTATAAATAGCATAAACAATTATGTTATAAGTTGGAACAGTCTGGACATTCTAAAGTTTGTTTGGTCTCAATAGCTTATAGGTGGTTTAAGCACTAGAGTGGGTGGAATAGTAATATGTAGGTACAATTCTAGAGTGGTCTTGCTTTCAGCAAGCACATTAAAGACGCAAACATGCTTTTGTCATGCTTTTGTCACTTCTAGATTAGACTACTGCAATGCTCTACTCTCTGGCTACCCCGATAAAGCACTGAATAAACTTCAGTTAGTGCTAAACACGGCTGCTAGAATCTTGACTAGAACCAACATATGTGTACATATTACTCTAGTTCTAGCCTCTCTACACTGGCTTCCTGTTAAGGCTAGGGCTGATTTCAAGGTTTTACTGTAAACCTACAAAGCATTACATGTACTTGCTCCTACCTATGTTTCCGATATGGTCCTGCCGTACATACCTACACATACGCTACAGTCACAAGACGTAGGCCTCCTTATTGTCCATAGAATTTCTAAGCAAACAGCTGGAGGCACGGCTTTCTCCTATAGAGCTCTATTTTTATGGAATGGTCTGCCTACCCATGTGAGAGATGCAGAATCGGTCTCAACATTTTAAGTCTTTACTGAAGACTCATCTCTTCAGTAGGTCCTATGATTGAGTGTAGTCTGGCACAGGGGTGCGAAGGTGAATGGCAAGGCACTGTGTGGACGAACCGCCCTTGCTGTCTCTGCCTGGCCGGCTCCCCTCTCTCCACTGGGATTCTCTTTCTCTAACTCTATTACGGGGGCTGAGTCACTGGCTCTCTAGTGCTCTTCTATGCCGTCCCTAGGAGGGGTGTGTCATTTAGTGGGTTGAGTCACTGACGTGGTCTTCCTGTCCTGTTTTGCACCCCCCCCCCGAGCTCGTGCGGTGGAGGAGATCTTTGTGGGCTATATTCAGTAAGTTGGTGCTCTGTTGACTCTCTAGTGGTTTGGAGGCTGTGCTTTGGCAAAATGGGTGTGGTTATATCCTGCCTGGTTTCCTCCCTCCCCCATCTCAGCCTCCATTATCTATGCAGCGAAAGTCTATGTGCCAGGGGGCTAGGGTCCGTCTGTTATATCTGGTGTAATTCTCCTGTCTTCTCTGGTGTCCTGTGTGAATTTAAGTGAATTTAAGTAAGTGTGAATTTAAGTATGCGCCCTCTAATTCTCTCTGCCTCAGGACTACCTGGCCTGATGACTCCTGGCTGTCCCCAGTCCACCTGGTCGTGCTGCTGCTCCAGTTTCAACTGTTCCGCCTGCGGCTATGGAACCCTGACCTGTTCACCAGACGTTTTTGCCTTGTCTCGGACTGACTGACTGACTCGACCTCTCTCTCGACCTCTCATTGCTCGGCTATGAAAAGTCAACTGACATTTACTTCTGAGGTGCTGACCTGTTGCACCCTCTGCAACCTCTGTGATTATTATTTGGCCCTGCTGGTCATCTATGAACGTTTGAACATCTTGAAGAACAATCTAGCCTTAATGGCCATGTACTCTTATAATCTCCACCAGGCACAGCCAGAAGAGGACTGGCCACCCATCAGAGCCTTGTTCCTCTCTACGTTCCTCCTAGGTTCCTGCCTTTCTAGGATGTTTTTCCTAGCCACTCTGTTTCTACATCTGCATTGCTTGCTGTTTGGGGTTTTAGGCTGGGTTTCTATATAAGCACTTTGTGACATCGGCTGATGTAAAAAGCGCTTTATAAATAAATTTAATTTGATTTGAACACATTATAGAAAGACGAAAACATTGCAAGCATACCTGAAACTTAAATGTCAGGTCTTTATTCTCAATGGTTTGGTCCGTGAGTTTTACAATGTTCGGTGTGGCCTCCCTGTAAACAACAAGGTAGCAGAAAAATCAAGATGAATTGAATTGAATTGAAATCCAGCATTCAACAGCATTAAGTAGGATTTAAAAATACATTATTTGCCTTGAAATCATCCCTCTCTTGCTTCTTTCAGTCTTAACTCACCCAGTCAGTTGGACCTTTAAAGCATTCTTTATTCCAAAGTGGTACGTCTTAAAATACAAAACCTGGGTGCCACCATTCTCACTAAAAACAATGATAGGAAGGACAAATATAGACAACTTCATTCAAATAAAATACTAAAATGCTACATTTTTACTCAACAAGAAGATCATTTAAGAAGTATCGGTATGGAAAGATTCAAACCATGTTAGGTTTGCTGTGATCTCAGCCTCTCGCATCTCTGATTTCTTGTTCACAAGCTGCCAGGAGATGGAGAAATGTACCTAGGGTATCAAAATAAAAAAGGAGCATGTTGACAGGTCAGAGAAAAAGGACATTTCGATTTTGATGGGAGACATTTAGCTTGAGCAATGCCACTAGGCTGTATTAGTGAAGTCATGGTGGGTATCGGTACCTGGGTATTTTTCTTGAAGACTGGATGTAAGAGATGACACTTCAAATATGAAATATTCTCTTTAACTTGGTTCTCACAAACAGACCCTTCCATTTTCTGTGAATGATTAACAGAACAATAGTCAGTCAGTTGCTGACTCCTTTGTCCAGTCAATGCAACAAAGCTGATCTAATATTTCCAACCCCAAATCTTGTTCTAAGGACTCAACAAATTGATTTCTGTTTCAGTGAGGAGAAATTACCATTGTGAACTTGTTAAAAAGGAGCATGTTGGGATATGCCAGGACAAGTGTTGTCATGTAGGCACTATCCCCAAAGTTGGTCAGATGGAAGTCAATCATCAAGTTCTGAGTCATTCCGATTATGACCATATCCTTGCTGTTACACAAATGACAGGATAAAAAGGACAATAAATCATCTGTTTGGGTATAAAATCAATGACTTATTATTTCCACCTTGTTAAAGATGTTTGTAGACAGGAGAAGACACGATATAGAAAAATAATGGCATTGTGATTGAAAACTAATTTACCTCAGCCTTGAATCAGATAGGGATATGTTTCCCCTGCATTTGTCTTTCACCTCACACTCCTTCTCAAATTGAATCTGAAGATTTCAATTGACAGCACATACGATAGCATAATAATTATTATAATTTAAAATGACTCTTGAACAGTTTTTCATAACTTTGTTGAGTAGGCTACCAAATGCTCACCTTTTCTGTGAACTCTGTGGGAGTACAGAAATCCAGAATGCGGAGAGGTGGTTCAGTGGTATTCAACTTGAAGTTTAGCTTGATCTCTATCGGTGAGAAGCAGTCATAGCAACCCTGAAAGAGAGAAGAAACGACATGTGTCTATCCCTCTCTCATGTGATTAAGTTTCATCAGTAAGTCTTACTGGAGACTGTTCATACTTTAAAATAGAGATTTAAAGATAATATTTGTAATGAATGTAGACGCCTCAGAAACCTACCGTAAAAAACAGTTTGATGGGGTTAAGGCAGTTTGTATCAGAAAGTATAGTGAAGATGCCTTCCCCATTTGCTTTGTCCTCAAAAGACAGGCGCTTTTTGTTTTGACCTGCATCCAGATCTATGTTATAAGATATGGGAAGTTCTTCACCAGCTGAAAAACAAGCCAATCATGGAACAAAATAAGTGATTCAGTAGTTCCAAGAAAATACATCTCCATTTTCTAGTTTATATCAACTGAGACGATGGGTGATGAGAACTGTACTGTACATACGGCCAATATTTCCCCTTTGTGCTTGGAAGCAGATGGCCAGGGTGACCTGCTCCATCTTGGTTTTTGAGTTTGTCTGCGCGGATGTGGGGATGGTGTTAGGCTTCATGGTCAGCTTGGGTTTAAACACGATGACAGGGATTGTTCTGGTAGAAATTCAGAGTTTTGAGATTATTCAGTAAATGAACAGCGCATACACTCTTTAAACGAGCTGCTACCTAGAACCGTAAAGCGAACCCTTAGGGGTTCTAGGTAGCACCTTTTTTTTTAAAGAGCATTCTACTAAATGAAACCGTATACACATATGTGGTGGACATATACAGTACAGGGCTTCCTGGACAAATATTCCTGCTGTCTATACTCACTTCAGGACAGTGACAGTGCCTTGGCTCCCGACACTGATGTAAAGCTGTCTCCTCCTGTCGGCACTTTTTTTGTCAGAGAATGCACTCACAGACTGGCCAAAGTGGCGGAGTTTCATCTCAAACTCTGCAGCTTTAATTCTCTAGAAGTAAGAACAAGATCAACACTATGTGTGATGTCATGTTTGGGATCTGTATAAAGTCCTTTCACTGCAGACATCAGGATCATAGCAAGAGGCTCTTTGTCAGCAAGCTAGACTTCTACTAAATCACCTGAGAGTGGTCCCTCTGAAGTCCTTCTTGGACTCCGTTATAGATATAGATGCTTCCAGAACAGCCACATGTCTCATCTTCCTCCAGAGGAGCTCCAACTGCCACGTCATTGTATCCATTTCCGTCCAGGTCTCCAGCAGAAGAGATGGCCGAACCGAATCTGGCATATATGTAGCTGTCCAGCCCATGCCACTCCCAGGACTCCTTATCAAACTTACCCTGGGCCTGGGACACAACCCTCACAACCATCAGAAAAGTGCAGTTATGAGCACCGAAATACAATTTTACGAGTGCATTTCTACTGACCTGGTTTAGCTTGAAGATGATCACTCTGCCCTCCTCTCCTCTCTGGTGGAAGTACGGTGCTCCTACAAGCAGGTAGTCTGTCTTAGTGTCCCCGTTAAAGTCCAGGGCACATAACACAGAGCCAAAGTAAGAGCCCACCTGTAGAGTGGAGATTTGGGTTATTATTTGTAACCTCCGCACGATGGCAGTAAGCATCAGGTTGTGTACTATTAACAGTGGAACCAAAGATTGATACAGTACCTGTCCAAGTTGATTTCTTAGATTTCTTGGATTTCACAATATATCTGTTATACACATATACCTACCTGGTCACCTAGTAGTATTTCCTGCAGTTTGTGTGAAGTTGCAATAAAGACAAAGACCCCACCAGTCAGGCTGTGACGAGGGGCCCCTGAGATGTACAGAGTCCCTGAGGGGCCCATGGCAGACACAACACTGTAACCTGGGACACACAGACAGAAGTTAACAGAATACATTCAAGAAGGACTGCCAACTTCTGAAGAAAGCTTGGAGTGAGATATGCTATGTGAATTTCACTGCCCCTTGGCACAACCCCAAGAAAGGGCACTGAGAGTCATCCCCCAGGAACATTGTACTGTTTTATAGCTAAGTTCCTGCAATTCTACGTATTTTGACATGGGTTAGGCCTATGACTAGGGTGGATAAAATTTAAAAAAAAAACACAGGTCAGGTGTATTCAGGATGCTTTGAACATTAAATGAACACTCCAAATTCGACGACTTTGTTACTTTTAGATTGCTGGGGGATTACATTTAAAGCATGGTAATATTTTTTTAGGAGGTTTGACACTTTACTCAGATGATAATGAAATGAGATAGGCAAATTCTAGAAACAGTGGGAAGCTTGGAAGCAGGGACTGATCTCTGTTCTCAGGTGGAAGGTTGTATGTGACACATGCTGGGGAGTGTTTTCACTACAACAAGGCTCTGCACAGGAAATGTTCATATTAATGGTTGATGGCAGTGGGTAACCAAATTATATTTTGTCATTTGGGTCAACTCTCACTTTAAAATAGGGCTAATTTCGCAAAATCACCCAACCTTCAAGGAAAATCTAATGAATATAAATGTTCAAGTGGTTTATGCCTACTAGTTGAAGATCCTTGCCATCATCTTTCTTTACATAGACAAAATATGGTGATTTGAGAGTCCCCTCACCATTTCTACCCAGCATGTGCACAACACTAAAATGTCAAAAATTATATTTGATACCTGGAGCATTTAATATCCCATGCTAATTTTTATGACTATTCAAAAGTGCTCATGAATGACTGCAAAAATACAAGTAGGCATATCAGATTTCAAATATGTGATTACACTTTCAAAATTTGTAAGAAGTAGAATAATAAAATGAGTGTGGGGAATAACAGTTGTGTTCCTGTTAGATTACATAAATCTATCCCTACACCCTAACCAAATCATTATGTATTGTCCCCCCTCTAGAATCAAACTTATACTTTTTGGTTGAAAATCTGTTTGTCAAAATGATTTTCAGAGTTACAAATCAGGTCACCCTACCAAACATACTGGGGACTAGTGAGGATTAAATCGACGTTAGTACATGATGTCAAAAGGCTGCATTCTGCAGTAGGGACAGGAGTAACATTGTTCATCAAACAGAGCTCCCATGCTGCTCTTTTTACTGTTTATAAACTCAGAGAAGAACATTTTCTCTCCTGCTGTGGCAAGACAGGACAATGATAGAAGTTCCGCTCGTGATGTTAAACTGCAGGCGCAGATTCTCTGATTTCAAAACGATTTGGAGCACAGTTGAAAACATAACACGCTGACTATCTAATGGACTAATTGGAAAAATATATGCAGTAGTTTTCAATATTTGAGATATAAGAGGTGTGGTGTGAGAAGAGGGACAAATGTGTGTGTCTCGTGGCCAATGTGTGAGAGTTGGCAGCTCTGACCTTCAGTTATGGCCTCGGGATGAGGATGAGGATGAGGATGAGGAATACAAAACAGAAACCTTCACAAACTTTGTGTTTGAAATGGCATGTCCCATAATCTGTCGTGGACAAATTAAACTTTGCGAGAATTTTACTTCTGGATAACCGAGATTACATGTCCATAACTTACCTAAGTAGGAGAACCTTGGCTCTGAGGATGACCCATTTAAGAAGGTGACCTTATTCTCCTTGGGGTGTTTTAAGATCACTCCTCCACTCCAGTCATTGGCCCCCACAGCGCCGAACAGTAAGGACCCCTAGGAGGAGGAGGGTAAGGATGTTATAGCCAGAAGCCAATAAAAAAATAGAGAGTGGATAGAGATACTATTATGATCCTCAAACTGCATCTCATATATGGTCAGACTGCAGACTTTGGCCTTAAACCAACTAGAAAACCAGTGTGTGAAAACCAAACAACTTACATCTAGTGCAATGTGATTACTGAATCCAGCCTCGGCGAGTTGAAATTGAAAGCCATCCCCCTGCTTGATTCCTGGTTCATAAATCGGAGCAACACAAACATTTTGTTATAAAGTGAGTCAGAAATGCAAATTGCACCTTACAGCCTGTCAGTGTTAGACTACCCTAGACCCCTACATTAAATTGCACACATACAGTATATGACGATAATTGGACACAAATGTTAAGGTTACACTGATGATTACAGCCTTTTAGTGTTACCTTCGATTCCTTTGATGATACTGGTCTTTAGCTTGGAGAGGATGCCCTCCAAGGCTTTATAGTCACCAACCAAGAACAGGTTACTCTCACTGTTGCTAATAATCTTCAACTCTTCTATTTTGGTTTGATTACCAACCTGTGATTCATAAATGTACAGAGAAAATCTATGTCTTGACATACCAGAATATGAGCTAACTTTTTAATTGAATCGATTAAACCTGTTACTTTAGTCAGGAAGATGAATTAAAAGATACACAAATGAGAAAACTCACCCCAATAGCAAATCTGGTGATATTTTTTGTTTCAAGCAAGTTCTTTGCTTTTTCTAAATGTGTCTTATCCCAAAGGGATATTGCTCCATCTGACACCACTATCATCATTTTCTTGGAGTCCTCTTTGGACCCATTCTCAGGAACAAAAACATGTTCACTGAAAATACAAATTTAAACAAAGCTCAACAATGTAATGATATTTGCAATCTAAATTATATAAAATATGGGCCTATAGTATGGTACTGACATTGTATAGATAATAGTATGGTACTGACATTGTATAGATAATAGTATGGTACTTACATTGTATAGATAATAGTATGGTACTTACATTGTATAGATAATAGTATGGTACTGACATTGTATAGATATTAGTATGGTACTGACATTGTATAGATAATAGTATGGTACTTACATTGTATAGATATTAGTATGGTACTGACATTGTATAGATAATAGTATGGTACTGACATTGTATAGATAATAGTATGGTACTTACATTGTATAGATAATAGTATGGTACTTACATTTTATAGATAATAGTATGGTACTGACATTGTATAGATAATAGTATGGTACTTACATTGTATAGATAATAGTATGGTACTGACATTGTATAGATAATAGTATGGTACTTACATTGTATAGATAATAGTATGGTACTTACATTGTATAGATAATAGTATGGTACTTACATTGTATAGATACTAGTATGGTACTTACATTGTATAGATATTAGTATGGTACTGACATTGTATAGATAATAGTATGGTACTTACATTGTATACATAATAGTATGGTACTTACATTGTATAGATAATAGTATGGTACTTACATTGTATAGATAATAGTATGGTACTTACATTGTATAGATAATAGTATGGTACTTACATTGTATAGATAATAGTATGGTACTGACATTGTATAGATAATAGTATGGTACTGACATTGTATAGATAATAGTATGGTACTGACATTGTATAGATAATAGTATGGTACTTACATTGTATAGATAATAGTATGGTACTTACATTGTATAGATAATAGTATGGTACTTACATTGTATAGATAATAGTATGGTACTTACATTGTATAGATAATAGTATGGTACTTACATTGTATAGATAATAGTATGGTACTTACATTGTATAGATAATAGTATGGTACTTACATTGTATAGATAATAGTATGGTACTGACATTGTATAGATAATAGTATGGTACTAGACATTGTATAGATAATAGTATGGTACTTACATTGTATAGATAATAGTATGGTACTTACATTGTATAGATAATATAATAGTATGGTACTGACATTGTATAGATAATAGTATGGTACATTGTATAGATAATAGTATGGTTACATTGTATAGATACAATAGTATGGTACTTACATTGTATAGATAATAGTATGGTACTTACATTGTATAGATAATAGTATGGTACTGACATTGTATAGATAATAGTATGGTACTGACATTGTATAGATAATAGTATGGTACTGACATTGTATAGATAATAGTATGGTACTTACATTGTATAGATAATAGTATGGTACTTACATTGTATAGATAATAGTATGGTACTTTACATTGTATAGATAATAGTATGGTACTTACATTGTATAGATAATAGTATGGTACTGACATTGTATAGATAATAGTATGGTACTGACATTGTATAGATAATAGTATGGTACTGACATTGTATAGATAATAGTATGGTACTTACATTGTATAGATAATAGTATGGTACATTTATAGATTGTATACATTGATAGATAGTATGGTACTGACATTGTATAGATAATAGTATGGTACTTACATTGTATAGATAATAGTATGGTACTTACATTGTATAGATAATAGTATGGTACTTACATTGTATAGATAATAGTATGGTACTTACATTGTATAGATAATAGTATGGTACTTACATTGTATAGATAATAGTATGGTACTGACATTGTATAGATAATAGTATGGTACTGACATTGTATAGATAATAGTATGGTACTGACATTGTATAGATAATAGTATGGTACTGACATTGTATAGATAATAGTATGGTACTGACAGTATAGATAATAGTATGGTACTGACATTGTATAGATAATAGTATGGTACTGACATTGTATAGATAATAGTATGGTACTGACATTGTATAGATAATAGTATGGTACTTACATTGTATAGATAATAGTATGGTACTGACATTGTATAGATAATAGTATGGTACTGACATTGTATAGATAATAGTATAGATATTGTATAGATAATAGTATGGTACTTACATTGTATAGATAATAGTATGGTACTGACATTGTATAGATAATAGTATGGTACTGACATTGTATAGATAATAGTATGGTACTTACATTGTATAGATAATAGTATGGTACTGACATTGTATAGATAATAGTATGGTACTGACATTGTATAGATAATAGTATGGTACTGACATTGTATAGATAATAATGGTACTGACATTGTATAGATAATAGTATGGTACTGACATTGTATAGATAATAGTATGGTACTTACATTGTATAGATAATAGTATGGTACTGACATTGTATAGATAATAGTATGGTACTGACATTGTATAGATAATAGTATGGTATACATTGTATAGATAATAGTATGGTACTGACATTGTATAGATAATAGTATGGTACTGTACTGACATTGTATAGATAATAGTATGGTACTTACATTGTATAGATAATAGTATGGTACTTACATTGTATAGATAATAGTATGGTACTGACATATAGATAATAGTAGATAATAGATATAGTACTGACATTGTATAGATAATAGTATGGTACTTACATTGTATAGATAATAGTATGGTACTGACATTGTATAGATAATAGTATGGTACTTACATTGTATAGATAATAGTATGGTACTTACATTGTATAGATAATAGTATGGTATGACATTGTATAGATAATAGTATGGTACTGACATTGTATAGATAATAGTATGGTACATTGTATAGATAATAGTATGGTTACATTGTATAGATAATAGTATGGTACTGACATTGTATAGATATTAGTATGGTACTGACATTGTATAGATAATAGTATGGTACTTACATTGTATAGATAATAGTATGGTACTTACATTGTATAGATAATAGTATGGTACTTACATTGTATAGATAATAGTATGGTACTGACATTGTATAGATAATAGTATGGTACTTACATTGTATAGATAATAGTATGGTACTGACATTGTATAGATAATAGTATGGTACTTACATTGTATAGATAATAGTATGGTACTGACATTGTATAGATAATAGTATGGTACTGACATTGTATAGATAATAGTATGGTACTTACATTGTATAGATAATAGTATGGTACTGACATTGTATAGATAATAGTATGGTACTGACATTGTATACTATAGATAATAGTATGGTACTGACATTGTATAGATAATAGTATGGTACTTACATTGTATAGATAATAGTATGGTACTGACATTGTATAGATAATAGTATGGTACTTACATTGTATAGATAATAGTATGGTACTGACATTGTATAGATAATAGTATGGTACTGACATTGTATAGATAATAGTATGGTACTGACATTGTATAGATAATAGTATGGTACTTACATTGTATAGATAATAGTATGGTACTGACATTGTATAGATAATAGTATGGTACTGACATTGTATAGATAATAGTATGGTACTTACATTGTATAGATAATAGTATGGTACTGACATTGTATAGATAATAGTATGGTACTGACATTGTATAGATAATAGTATGGTACTGACATTGTATAGATAATAGTATGGTACTGACATTGTATAGATAATAGTATGGTACTTACATTGTATAGATAATAGTATGGTACTGACATTGTATAGATAATAGTATGGTACTTACATTGTATAGATAATAGTATGGTACTTACATTGTATAGATAATAGTATGGTACTTACATTGTATAGATAATAGTATGGTACTTACATTGTATAGATAATAGCTGAAGCAGTTATTGTGGCGTTTTCTATCTGTTCAATGTTTTTGACCGTTTCAATAGCTTTTGGCCCGTCTTTCTCATTCAATGACAGTTCAGTTCTGATTTCCGATCCATACTGAACAACAGCAAATTCACACTAAAAAGAAAACAATTTATTTTGTTATCACAATAAAGCATTATCATTCATTTTATTTAATGCCAATTCAAGAGAAAGCACAGTTTTATTGCCAAATCTTTTGTTGAAGTGTGCATTAATGTTGATCAATACTTACATTGAAACACTTCTCCCAAACATTTTTCATCACAGTTGTGATGAAATCTTTTGCCCTTTTAAAGTCTTCGCTTTCAATGCTACCAGATCCATCAAGTACAAATGCAATCTCAGTCCCAGGATCTAAAAACAAAACAGCGATATCGTACATGAACAAAAAAACAAACATGAACATCCCTTCCCTGTATTTGTAATAAATGTAGACCCACCATCCTTCTCATCATGCTCATCACTGTTGTTGTTGTTGTTGTTGTTGTTATTGTTGTTGTTGTTATTGATGGAGATGTTTCTTTCCAGTTGATCTACAACTTAAATTCAGAACATGTAGACATTCGTTACTAACTTTACACTCCATATATGGCTCGGATGTACAGTGTGTTTCCATAGTCTACATTTCCCTATGTTCATCTGAGATCTAACTTTTCAACAGCTGTGTCCATCGGTTCAGTATCATAGGAATGCCTACCTAGCGTGGCAGGATAATACACCTCATGCTTCAGAAGGCCAGACAGGAGTGTACAGTTTGCATTAAGATCCTCATTTGTGTTCTTCTTCTTCCTGACCTGTTGGCAGACCTGGTGAGAGGAGAGCAGAGCAAGTCATCAGGCCACATGGCATACTGTTGAGCAGGATAACTCTATGGCCCGATCAGTTTGATAGTGTACAAGATCATTTGCTTACTGACTTAATCCTCTTAATTCCTGGAGCAACATAGGACCCAAGATAAAGACGATTTGAACTGTACTTAATTCGCTGGACAAAAACCTTTCTTTGAAGATAAAAAATATGATGTCTGAAGTGGAACAGGAAACATATCGGTGACTTTTTCTCAGTCTTGACACATGACACTGTAATGTTCCAGAGCAGTGTATGGTATTTCCTACACCTTGTGCTCAAAAAGCGGATGTGGATGCCTGCGTGCATGCAAGTGTCTGTCTGAACGTGACCACAGTGACACTTAATGGTGAGAACACGACTAATATCTGCAGCAGACACAGTCAGAGTACACTCTCAATAATCTTATCAACAGAGTTTGAGGAAGCATTTCTATGCTAAACTTACAGACAATTATTTATTGTTTTAGACCAGGTGTGGTCTTTCTCTGTGAGTCCATCTAGCAAAAACAATCTAACAGTAGCAGAAAATAATCAGTTACATCGGAAAAAGTGTTAACGGAAGAGTGGGACCCATTTTTCATGCTGAAAGGGAAGTTGTGTGAAAGGCAGACGTTACTAGCATCTGACGCCTACAGAGGAGGAAGCTGTGGCTTTGCTGAGAGACAATTGACTAGGCGACGATTCTGCTGCTACTCTTATGTGATTTACTGCTGTACAAGTACCCAAGGCACCCACCCTGACCTGAAGCCCCCCCCCTAATACTTCACTCCTCACTCCCCATCTCATTTATACACAGAAATGAAATACAACACAGCTCTTAGTTGTCTTGAACTACTATAACTATTTGTCATACAGCCAATATACTGTGTCATCATGTACAAATCATGGACAAATATCATAAAAATTCACGACAATCATGAGTGACTTATTGTGAATGGCAATCATGAGTGACTTATTGTGAATGGCAAATTAAATGACTCAATAAAAGGCAACACAGCAGGTTAAATAGAGATAGAGATATTAAATAAATATCTCTATGAATGTAGAAAACTGTTGTAGAATAAATACCATGTGCCGCTCCTTCTCCCCAGTCAAACTGTTGGTCAATGCCACGATGGGTCGGAGTCCTTTACCTGCATTGGCTACAAATAAAGTTGACTTGGATTCAGCATATGGTTAACAAAAAACAAGCCCTGAAATGTACTAGGATAACTGAACCTACTTCTGAAATGTGTATTAGCAGGAGTGGCATAGTTTACCTGAGATATTGAGTTCTGTGCATTTTTCCAGACCACAGCTGAATACTTTCTGGGGTCTAGAATTTGGTGATGTAACCAATACCCTGTTGAAATTCATAAGAAAACATGGATAAGGAGAACATAATCTAGATGTAATACAGTACTCTAGGTCTATATGACATGAACACAAATTGATTTGACATAACATATAACAGATGATGCCATAGTGACTTACCCAGCTTTGGACTGAACAGTAGTTTGCCCAAATAGTTTATCATCGTTCGGAAAATGCTTTACTGGTTTTGTGAAAATGTTGAAGCCTGCTACTGTGCATATCACTGTAAAACCAAGAAATGTCAGGTCTGAAGCGACAATACAGACCTTTTATCACTCTTTACATGAATTGAATGAATGAATGCCTAATGCTCAAAAACAGAATACATACCAGTTAGCAAAATGTGTCCTCGAATCATGTTTCTAGTGGAACATGTTAGGTCTGAGAAAAATAAACTGCTTAAACCAAATCAGTCTGATGTAACTTGCTTATAACCTAACAAAAGTTTTTTTTATAACTTCTGATATATGCTCTTCCGTACACTGCACATGAAAAAAGTTATTCTGGTGTGCTCAATGCTATGAGGTGATGACATCACAACTTCACTGTCAGACAGACAGACGGTGGGGGTTGTGGGGGGTGGTGGCTCTTGCCTTGTTGTCATGTAAACCCTTGGGTTGTGTAAAAGTATGGGATCAATATCATGCCAAATGTTTTGTGAACACACAGCATGCATTTTGTGTTTGTGTATCATGATCTGTACAATTAAGTTCCAATCCACAAATGCAAATAACTTTCCACAAATGTAAATCACTATCCACTAACAAACACCTTTTGATTTGTATTTGTAAATCGATATATATTGCATTAGAATGTTTTTAAAACTGCAGATATGCAGGTCATTTCCAAGGGCCTTAGGTAAAATGAGAGCCATAAAGATTTGTACCTAGGAGAGATATGGCAAACATGCAACTCCATATTTGGAAGCGCTTTGGTCACCTGACTTTTGGCAGGGAATTGGCTACAAGAAAAAAACAAAAAGTTGTCACGAGTAGAAAGCAATTTGTAGTCAATTTGTAGTCATAGTTGTAGAAAAAAGTTTGTATCCGTAGAAAGTGATTTTTATAAATCAGCTGACAGCCTCTCATTCGGCCATGTTGATGCCTGCCTTTCAAGGTTGCAGCAATTATAGCATGTGTCACACCCTGATCTGTTTCATCTGTCCTTGTGCTTGTCTCCACCCCCCTCCAGGTGTCGCCCATCTTCTCCACCTATTTCCTGGGTATTTATGCCTGTGTTTTCTGTCTGTCTGTGCCAGTTTGTCTTGTTTGCCAAGTCAACAAGTGTTTGTTTTTTCCTCAGTGGCTGTTCACACGATCACTTTGAGGATGGAGAGGAGGAGTGCGGGTCTTTTGCATACCCAGCCTCTCACACATGGTGGCGAACACACGGGACTCAAAGTTTCTGCCTTGGTCACTGTGGATGGACTACGCAGCACCGAACCTGCAGAAAATCCCTGCTGTCAGGGAGTCGACAATGGTCTCTGCCTCCTGGTCCCAGACTATTTGGTGAAATAGTCCATGGCTATGAGTACCCAGAGGTTTCCAATGTCTGTGGTGGGGAGTGGCCCAACTACATCCCCTCCCACCGGGAACTGTTGGAGCTGGAGGGCCCTTTTTTGCTGTGCAGTTGTCACAGCTCCGGCAAAAGTCCTCTGTGCTGCCCCCAGTAAAAGCCCTGATGGAGGCGGTGGAGGGATTTTGTGACCCGCAAAGTGTCCAGTCCCCACCCCTGCCATGAGCACTCTGGAGAACAGCCTCCCGCAATGCTTTTGGGACCGCCACCTCTCCTCTCCCGTAGCTGTCTCCTTCCATGCCCGCTGTAGCACACACCATCAGCCAGCCGCAGTCTCTCAAACTTTGACCACAACCCTTTGTCGCGAGTGAGAGCGCTGCCACCTCTTCCAATGGTGGCCTTGGCTCCGCCTCTTTCCACTGTAGCACCGGCTGTAGGTCTGTGTTCTGTCCCTGCTGCTGCCCCCGTTCACCCACAGCGGCAGTCTGCAGCTCACAGCAGACAGGCCTGCTCGCCCGACACTGTGGCACAGACCCTCTCCACTGCACACGGCCCTCTCACAGTGGCGGCACCCGTCTGCAGTACAGGGCCGACTTGGAGTGACGTGCCCCTGCCCTGTGCACCACTGTGAAGTCGTACTAAAAGGTGTTTGTTTGTGGATAGTGATTTACATTTGTGGATTACTACTTATTTCTACAGATCATGATACACAAATACAAAAGACATGCTGTTTGTTCACAATACATTTGGTATGATATTGATCCTATATGAAAGTGTTTGACATGCAGCACATTACATACAATGTATCATTACAATACAAATACATTACATAATACATTTAGCGTGAAGTGGAAACAGTAGGTGTGTATTTTCACTTCTGTTTTTGCAGGGAGCATTTTAAACTTGAATTGATATGTTGATATGTTTCCTGTAACTCCTCTCTCTCCCTTGTCTCCAGCAGACCAGCAGAACTGAAAGTGGATTTCAGCTGTATCCAGTCTGGACCACAGACAGTGACATTACTCTAACAAAGGTGACAAGAGGCCCTCTGTGTACCTCTACAAAGTTGCTTTCTGTCACCAGGGTATGAGAGCTACGAGAGCACATGTCTAACAACTTAGATTAAACAACAAACTAGATTGACAAACATTCCCCATTTTCTATTTAAATTGATGAAAGGTGTTGCATGAGATGTCTGATATGAGCTACTCAGACTGTGTTGGCAGATGTAGCATGGCTATGACGGTTTTATGATTTGCAAAGCATGAACCAGATTGGAAAATAAATTCAACATAGAAACGATTTCCTGGTTGTCTGCAGTGTCAGTCTTTGGTTTTAACCACAAAGTTATGTCACGTCAACAGATGATTTGTCTTTCCTTGTTAAAAAGGAAGCAAGTTGCTTGAGTGGTCATGGTGACTGTATTTTGTGACAACACACACAATAGTTACAAAAACTATAGTGACAAGACGAAGAGAGACTCTCAATTGGTTTTGCTCGACTCCTCGCGTCCTGTCCTCTGTCCTCTCCTTGCCTGCTTTTGAAAAAGGTCAAAGGTAATCGCGGAGTGAAACGTGAAAACAAATGCGCTTGTATGAAATGACTCTCCTCCACTCATGCGTCATCAAGCAAAGGACTTCTAGAGGGGTGGAATCCCCAAATAAATGTGTAAAGTGCAAAAACCAATTGAACAAGTTGTGTGCAAGACATGTTATAGATAAAAGGATTAGCATAACGCTTTTAAATGTGTGCATGCTCTCCTTAGAGAAAACAGCATCTGATTCAAAGGGGGGGTGTATACACTCTTGAGTATTCTCTGCCAAAGTAGGTAATGAAGGAGGTGAGCAGACTCCTGTTTGCCTTCTAACGAATTGACACTCTCCTCGACCACTCGACCCCTTATCGGTTTCCAGTTCATGCAGGAGAGGAGGACGGAGGAATCGAGGAGAGGAGGGACTTTTTCCAATTGAGATCCTCCAAAAGACCTAAGTAATAATAAATACATTTATAATGATAACAAATATGGTTGATCTTCGTAAAATGTCTGCCTCTTTAATTTGCATGATCAGTCTTTACAATATTAATTTGTATGCATGTATTTTGTATACTTTTCTCTAGTCAACATTGTGTAGCAAACAGGGATTCATATTGAAGGTGTGTTCATTACAACCTCTACTTTCTTGTCAAAAGACATGTCAACATGAGGATTAGAATAAACAAATACGTTCAACCCAATGTTCATCTACAGTGCATATGCTTGTCTCACTCTTGATTTTCAACCCATCCAACAGACAGAGGCCTTGTTACAGAGTGTGGTTTACCTTTGCATATCACTTGCAACTGAAGGCCCCCTTCAACAGGAAGCTACTGTGGTCTTCTGAGTAAGAAGACCACATCTGTGCTACTGCTCAGAACTTTGTTCCATTGGCTGCAGCTACAAATAGTATTTGGGTGAATACAGTAAAATAAGCATCTATGAACCTAAATTATCTATATGTGTCATGCACTAAAATAACCTGGTTTATGTGCATGAATATGCTTCATAGTTGTTAATAATCACAGAAAAAGCTGTCTACATGAACATAATCTAAGTACTTGTGATTGTTATAACATGTGAATAACATATCAAATAAATTAAGTACCAGTTTAAATGTAACACTATATTAAATGTTTTCAGATATGTATAAAATTAAATGGGAAGAATTGAGAGGCACAGCTGCTCAGACAGGAAGTGACCTAATCGATTCCCTCTGTGGCTGAACTTAGTTGCAGAGGTTTGCCATTTACCTTGCTCATGTAGTAGCTACTGAATGTATGTGCCTGATACTTTCACTTACATTTCTGATACCACTCACCACCATATATTAAAATACAGAAAATGTTCTTGGTCAAAACTGATGGCTGTTTTTTCTGGATGGTATTATGTTATACCTCTGTTGCTTCAATGGGTAAGTGCTTAAGATAATGATAATATAGATATAGCATTTTATGTAGAGATATGAGAGAATAAATGTAGAATAGGAGAGTAGAAATTGAAGAGAAGCTTCCTGTCGTGAGTGTGTTGTGCATCAGGAAAATAATGGTGTAATTCTTTAAACCCTATATTTAGCTTATAATATAAAAATGTATGTATGCTGCTGAGAATTGTATATCTTAACCATTACATTGCAACGTTTTGTATATGAGACTGATAACCGTCCAAACCCATCACTCCTCCTTTAGGTAACAAACATTGCCATGACTCCTGTAACGCATCCACCCTCCAGGCTCCACTGGGCTCTGCGGTGCTCTTGTCATGCATCTTTGGGTCTACCTCTCTGGGCATCAGCCCTGGCCATGGATGGGTGGTGTGGAACCAGATCTCTGGTTCTGGTGCCAGCCTGGTCAACATCACATCCTCTGGGAAGGTTGTTGCCTCCTTCGGTTGTCTGCATATCATGTACAATACTAGCCTTCTTTTTTAGCTTTGAAACTTTAGCCTAAAAGCATTTTTTACCTTATTTTTAATGTACAGCTTTGTAATTTCTGCATGTAATGAAAAGCGCTCTTCAAATAATATGTAAATAAAATACGAATGTATTATTATCAGGTGGACTTTCTGGACCCTAGGCAGGGCAGAGTGAAGGTTTTCCCCAATCAGGGAGGTCTGGGGAACTTCTCCATCAGCATCGATGCCCTTCAGGCCTCAGACCTGGGTTCCTACTGCTGTGAGCTACAGAGTAATGACCAGTGCCATCGAGTGGAAGTTGAGGAACTTGATCAAGGTAACACTATGCTAGTATCTACAGTAGTATATTGTTCCAGTGGCTCAGTTGGTTGGAGAATGGTGCTTGTAACAATACCTGAGTTGTAGGTTTGATTTTTCTTGTGACCTCAACCAAATATTTGTATCAAAAGAAAGTCAGTTTGTTACATTAGAACAATAATCTCTTATACTGTTGTATCCGAAAATCTAGGACCCTTTCAAGTCACCTGTAATGAGTCAAAATAATTGGTGTAGTCTTCATACTGTGTATGCAAACTGCAGAGATGCACTTTGTATACACAGCATGTGGTCGGTTTTTCCTTACACAATCACTTTATGTAAAGTCCAACATATTTCTGGTCTGGTTAGACAAAGCAGCCCTCTTGCTTAATGTTTCCTGTAAGGTAAATGTAAATAAAACCACCTCTTCCTCTCTTCAGACAGTAGAGATCTGCAAGTGTTGTTTTTCAGCGTTGGTGGTATGGCCGTCCTCATAGTGCTCCTGATTGGCTGTTTCTGCTGGGTGAAATGGACACGTGAGCACCTCCATGTTCTTCTTTCTGACTCCCTCAGTCTTACTTCAGTACTGGAATGATATTGATGAAGCAGCTAGCATGGTATACTGCACAGTATAGAGTATGCTACACTGAGTACATTGACAGTTATTCAGGCTAATTTGAATCTTCCTATGAGCATTAAGCAGCATCCTTTCTTTCTGATGTAAATGTTATGATGCTGATTGGGCAACTTTGCAAGCTGCTTCCATGTGTCACATGAATTGACACTGGAGAGACGAAGCAGGTACGGGGAATCAAACATTTACTAAGGAATGGACATGGAAGGAAACAGGAACAGCGTCAGCACAAGGGTAACAAAGACAAAAACAATTAATGCATCAGAAGGGAACAGAGCAGGGGAACTGACAAATATAGGGGAGGTAATAAACAGGTGATGAGTGAGTCCAGGTGAATCCAATATCGCTGATGCGTGTGACGAGGGAATGCAGGTGTGTGTAATTGATGATGGCAGGAGTGCGTGATGCAGGGCAGCCTGGCGCCCTTGAGCGCCAGGGGGGAAGAGCGGGAGCAGACGTGACACCATGTCAGTTATGTAGCTACATATCCTACTAAAAAGATGTACATTGCACAGTTTAAACAGGCCTACATGCATGTCTTAATTCCACCCAATATGTGCAATTAAGCAGTGGAACATTTCAAAGTAGCCTAATATGTTTGTGAAATGTGATGTACTTTCAATAAAGACATAACACCTGAAAAAATGATCATCTTATAGCAGTGCCTTTTCTTGTTTTATTACCTCTATAGTATTTGAGCACCCTTTTCAAATCTGATTGAAACATGAAATTAATGTAGAATTATGTATAATATGACAGGATCCAGTACACTTCCTGAGGACGTTGCGTGTACTGACGATGTTGGGAGAGACGTGGCACAGAAGAGAGGTAAAAAACGTAAGCACACGTAGGCTACACACACACACACACACACACACACACACACACACACACACACACACACACAGTGTCTTTTAATGTCCATTTGGTTAAGTTTATGCCACATTACAACATCATTATATATTTACCAAAACAAGACCACAGTACAAAGTCATGGTGCATTTCCAGACTGATGCTCACATCTGTTTTTGTCTTACTTTAGGAGCCGGCAATGAGCGACCTATCTATGGTACGTTTATTATTTTAGATTTACCATTTTCATTGAATGGAATTTTAATGTTGTTGTTTTCTTTTCTGCATGGACCTAGTTTGAACTGTTCTCTCCCCTCCTTTCAACAGAAAACAATGAGCACGATCCAACCAGAATGCAGCATGAACCGACCAGAATTCAGCAAAATCCAACCAGAATTCAGCAGGATCCAACCACAATTCAGTATGATCCAACCGGAATTCAGCATGAACCACCAAGAAACCAGCACGAACCACCAAGACACCAGCACGAACCAGCTAGATACCAAAATAAACCAGTGAGAGATTTGAGTGAGAAAAGAAGAGGGTTTCATAGAGGTGAGCTATACTTTATGTAACATACAGTCAACATTCTATAATAATTTTCCCTTGTTCAATGATACCAATATTTTCATCCTGCTTGGTATTCATGTTGCATTCAGAAGTAACTGAACTTAATGGACTTTCCTTCCCCAGAACTCATGAGCAGATTGCGCCAATCAAGTCTCGGACAGCATTACTATGGTAAAGTCAGAGCTTTTTAATGAGCAATTTACAGTATCAGCTTGCAGTGATCCTTTTATGAATTACATTGACTCGTCGTGAACTCTGACAGCAAACCAAGCGGAGATCAATGAGCAAGCCAGAGCTCAGATCGACAGCCACCAAAGAGCAAACGAGGCAGAGACCAACCAGGAGGGAAGATTCCAAATGGACAACCGCCAAAGAGGTATCTTACGCACTATGTTTTACAGTAATCTCTGATACAAATCAATATGCACTCTAGCATTTTGTTATCAATGCCTTGTCTCCTTCTCATTGCAGGAAGCTTTTGGAGAAAGAAACCCAAAGAGAGTAAGTTTTTTTTTTCTCCTCACAACATACTGTATAATCATTATAACTTATCTTACATTGAGACCACTCCCTCTCTCTTGCACTCTCTCCCAGAATGTGAATATAAAAACCCTATCTACAACAAGAGTACAGACCAAATCAACAAATGATGGGGATGATGAGGATACTGGGTCTCAACACCTTGGTCTCCTTTTTGTTTGGGTTGTATTTTTTAAATAAAGTATTGTCTTGAAAGTGAAACAAATATGAAATAAAGTCAAATAATTTTTGCTTCAATGGTTTGAGATTCTTTCATGCACCAATGAATCATCCAATGGGAATCAGAAAGGATCTAATCAAGGCCATTAACCCTAATGACCCTCAGCTGTGTCACCCCACCAGTGGATGGTCACCCAGGCCCAATGTCCACTGTTTGCTGACCATCAGAGATAATTTGTTATTCGCGGAGTGAGAGGGATATAATCCATACTTTCAACCGCACTTTAAATAGACATAAATGACACTGTGAGTGGTCATAATGGGTATATGTCTCTCTACATTCCTAAAGAGCAATTCACCCATTTTAAATTTAACATTTATGTCCAAGGTAAGTAACTTATGTATTCAACCCTGATCAATCAAATGGCAATATCATCGGTTATATATGTGTGGTTTTGGTTCATTGATAATGTCCTGTGTATTCAAATTCACACAGATGAAAATGGTGGACACTACAGGGCAATAGATATTGCTCTTCAGTGCCACTATCTCATGGGAGAGACAGACCGGTTCGTTGTCTTTTCTGTTCCCTATTATGGCTGTCTCGTCAAAAGACAAGTAGGCTAATTATTTCCGCTAATATTCAATCTCTTTCTTTTTTTGCTGTAGCACACAAAGGCTGACGTTAACCTTGCTTGTATTCTAATGTGCCTGGGAGATATTGCCAGCTTGACAGTGATCATCAAGGCTATGCTAGAAGAGGGCCAAGTTGAGATCACCAAGAGAGTGCCTCTCATCTGTAAAATGCATCCTGAAAGGTAACAAAATCTTTGCCTTAATGTTATATAATACAAAAGTTGCATTGTGGAAAGAATGTATTCAGCAGCTTTATAGTGTGAGATTATATCAGTTATCAGCAGTCTGTAAACATTCCCTTCAGAGGAAATTAGCAAGGTTGACAATCCACATTGAGAAGTTCTCCTGGGCACTGCGACAAGGACAAGGTTTCTCATCACCATCTTCCAGAATGCCACTTTCTCCCCTCTGAACCTGGACACAGTCCAGATCCCCTCCAGCCACAACCAGAACTGCAAGTCCAAAACCAGGGCTGGCCACTTTGTTACCTTTCGCTTTCCATTCACCTACTGTGGCGCTCAATCACAGGTGTGTACCATATTGATGGTCTATTTCTCTATCAGATCTCTTTCCCTATCAGGTCAAATTGATTATTTTCCTTGGGCCTACTTTCAGATTGATAAAAAATAATCTAACGGCCTATTCCACATCAGCGTAGGCTGATAATATTTTTGGTATCTCAGATTGTTCTTGCAATTCTCACAGAAAGTTAATTGGTAGGAAAATGTTTGACATGCCTTTTTACATTTGTATCACACAAACAATTTCTTAGAAAATCATGATGAAAGTGGCAACTTCAGGCCCTTTTTAGACCTTTACATGCCTCCTGTAAGACCCTATGATCTGTGAACCAACATTCTAGTGCCATCATACTCCTTATAGTGTACTCTCAAATGTAGAGTATGTCTAGACTCAATTTTTCAAACCTCTATACCCTTTATTATAGCATTCGTCTATGTGATGCCCTTATAGAGAGGTCTGAAAGGTTTAGATAGGTGTAAACTTGTATTAATTATGTAGGATTTTGGAGTAATAGCAATCACCCAGCCTCGGAGAGTAGCAGCCATCACTGTAGCCCAGAGGATATCACAGGAGATGCACTTTAGTTGGGGTAGAGAGGTTGGATATTAAGTGTGCTTCGATGACTGCACGACACAGGTGAAAGAGCTCCAAGACACCTGCCTACTGGATCAGTGTTTCCCAACGCTGGTCTTCGAGTCACCCAACAGTACACATTTTCATTGTAGTCCTGGACAAACACCTCATTTAACTTATTGAGGGCTTGATGATTATTTGACAAGTTGAATCAGGTGTGCCTGTCCAGATACAATAAAATGTTTTACTGTTAGGGGTACTCGAGGACCAGGGTTGGGAAACACTGTACTAGACTGCTCAAAGTGATACTTCACATAAATTATTGGATACGCTTATGTGTTAGGCATCTTGAAAGTGTTCTATAGGTCTACGTATTGTCGCTGAAATGTGAAGGGAATTAGAGTGTTGTGTATATCAGCAAATGTGTGTCTCTGAAAGGAGATGTGTGTGTTGTCAGGACACGCTGGTAAAGTACATGACAGACGGCTGTCTGCTGAGAGAGATCCTGGCAGACCCTGTTCTGTCTCAGTACAGTGTAGTCATTTTGGATGAAGCCCATGAGAGGAGCCTTAACAGGGTCAGTAATAGAGGCAACTACTTCAAAACAGTAATCTGATTATATCCCCAACTCCATCCCTCAGTTGTATAACCAAAGCAAGTGGTGGTGCTGCTGTTTTGCTGATAAACAAATCCCAGATTGTAAACAGTTGTGTAATATGTGTTTTACTTTAGGACATTTTGTTGGGTCTGTTGAAACCGACCCTCTCCAGTCCAGATAAGTCCTCTTAAGGGTTGCTCTGTCCCCCTGAAGGTGGTGGTAATGTCAGCCACCCTGGAGACAGACAAGCTCTCTGTGTTCCTGGGAGGCTGTCTTGTCTTCACTATCCCTGGAAGAACCTTCCCTGTCACCCCCAAGTTTGGTAGGGAGTGAGCTTGCTTTTACTGACATAGGCCAACTGTTAGCATGATGTATGATAATGAATCAATTCAGTGATTGTACCACCCCAGGATTTAGCTCATTTAAAATCAGCTAGTGATGTGCAGGTTGGCTCATAACCCACAGTACCGGTGGATATCCGCAGAGCGGATGGGTTTAGGTTCATGAAATATTGTGTGGCTGAAGGGCAGACGGGTTGAATAAAGAGAAACAATACCTTAAAAAATCCATGAAAGTATAATTATTGTGCAATTTATATAGTCTACATTTAGCCTAAAATAATGAAAGAAAAACCTAATCTGGTCTTATGCATATGCATATGTCTAAACGCTTAACTGTATGCACGCCAAATTGCCTACACAGCCAATCACCAAATAATGCTTTTGCGAACTGGCAGAAAAGGTTTGGACACACCTACTAATTCAATAGTTTTTCTTTATTTTGACTATTTTCTACATTCATAGAATAATAGTGAAGACATCAAAACTATGAAATAACACATATGGAATCATGTAGTAACCAAAAAACTGATAAACAAATCAAAGTATATTTTATATTTGAGATTCTTAGTAACCACCCTTTGCCTTGATGACAGCTTTGTACTCTTGGCATTCTCTCAACCAGCTTCATGAGGTGGTCACCTGGAATGCATTTCAATTAACAGGTCTGCCTTGTTAAAAGTTAATTTGTGGAATTTCTTTCCTTCTTAATGCATTTGAGCCAATCAGTTGTGTTGTGACAAGATAGGGTTGGTAAACAGAAGACAGCCCTATTTGGTAAAAGGCCAAGCCCATATTATGGCAAGCTCAAATAAGAAAACAGAAACAACAGTCATCATTACTTTAAGACATGAAGGTCAGTCATTCCGAAAAATTACGAGAACTTTGAAAGTTTCTTCAAGTGCAGTCGCAAAGACCAGCAAGTGCTACGATGAAACTGGCTCTCATGAGGACCGCCACAGGAAAGGAAGACCCAGAGTTACCTCTGCTGCAGAGGATAAGCTCATCAGAGTTACCAGCCTAAGAAATCGGCAATTAACTGCACCTCAGATTACAACCCAAATAAATGCTTCATAGAGTTCAAGTAGCAGACACATCTCAAAATCAACTGTTCAGAGGAGACTGCATGAATCAGGCCTTTGCGTTTGAATTGCTGCAAGGAAACCACTACTAAAGGACACCAATAATATAAGAAGAGACTTGCTTGGGCCAAGAAATATGAGAAATGGACATTAGACCAGTGGAAATCTGTCCTTTGGTCTGATGAGTCCAAATTTGAGATTTTTGGTTCCAACTGCCGTGTCTTTGTCAGACGCCGAGTAGGTGAGCGGATGATATCCGCATGTGTGGTTCTCACCGTGAAGCATGGAGGAGGAGGTGTGATGGAGTGGGGGTACTTTGCTGGTGACACTATGATTTATTTAGAATTCAAGGCACACTTAACCAGCATGGCTACCACAGAATTCTGCAGCGATACGCCATCCCATCTGGTTTGCGCTTAGTGGGACTATAATTTGTTTTTCAACAGGACAATGACCCAACACACCTCCAGGCTGTGTAAGGGCTATTTGGCCAAGAAGGAGAGTGATGGAGTGCTGCATCAGATGACCATGGCCTCCACAATCACCCGACCTCAACTCAATTGAGACGGTTTGGGATGAGTTGGACCGCAGAGTGAAGGAAAAGCAGCCAACATGTAAGGGCATATGCTGGTGGCAGGGAAGTCAGGCGAAGGAGATCGAACTTGGTATAAAACGGAACAGTTTAATAAGTACTCAAAAACTCAAAAAATAAAATATACAAAATAATAAAAGTGGGTACAAAACCCGTCGCACACCAGAGCATATCTTGCACAAAGCTTACAAACAAACAATCACCGACAAGGACAATGAGGGAAAACAGAGGGTTAAATAAACAACATGTAATGCATGGGATTGGAACCAGGTGTGATACAAGACAAGACGAAACCAAAGGAAAATGAAAAGAGGATCAACGATGGCTAGAAGGTCTGCGACTTCGACCATCAAACTCCGCCCGAACAAGGAGAGGGACCAACTTCGGCGGACGTCGTGACAAAACAAGTGCTCAGCATATGCGGGAACTGCTCCAAGACTGTTGGAAAAGCATTCCAGGTGAAGCTGGTTGAGAGAATGTCAAGAGTGTACAAAGCTGTCATCAAGGCAAAGAGTTGCTACTTTGATGAATCTCATATGAAATATATTTAGATTTGTTAAACACTTTTTTGGTTACTACATGATTCCATATATAGTTTTGATATCTTCAGTATTATTCTACAATGTAGAAAATAGTAAAAAATAAAGAAAACCCCTTGAATGAGTAGGTGTGTCCAAACTTTTGATTGGTATGGTATATTGTCTCTACTGTATGTATGGAGAAAAAATATGGGGGAAACTTTGAGTATGAACAAACCTCTTGTCTGTGACAGGTTATCAAGGTGGAATTGGATGTGCACACAAGTGAGATGGCTGGAGATATCCTTGTGTTTCTAACAGGTAAACCTAATGATAATCTCCAGAATATTAATGTAATGATTACAGGTTCATTTGTGTTTATAACAGGGCTGTCTGATATTGAGCAGGCCTGTGACATGTTGTATGCGAAGGCTTAATTCATAGACTACCGTTACGATTTGCAGGACCATAAAGTGGAAGGGCTGCTGATCCTGCCCCTGTACAGATCTATGCTCACTGGTAAGATTTCCGGCACTGTCTGAGTACCCCTCACTGTGACATTCACATATAGAAAAACAGATGGAGTTCCCTTTTACACACAAGTGGACACAGTTTAGCATGTCATTTGCTTGCTAAATCAAAAGAATAAAGTCATGACATGACTGCATAGAGCTGTTTTTATCCATCACAAAATGCAAGGCCTCAAATTTCATGACTGTAATTTGCTCACTGCAGGTATATTGTTGACAGTGAGATAGTGAAGCAACTCAACCATAACTCAAGGGTTATGGACATCCTCGAAGTGGTTCTGATTTCAAAGTAAGTCCCGGAAGTCCCTGTTTGTCTGCTTCCTTTCGTTTTGTGCCTAATGAACAGAACTGTGATGTTGTAGGAGCGAGGACCTGCAGAGAGCAGGCCGAGCAGGGAGAACCTCCGCCGGGACTTACTACAGTCAGAAGTTCTGGGATAGGTGCATGCAAGAGTACACCGTTCCAGAGATCCAGAGGACCAGTCTCACCGCTGTTATCCTCACACTCAAGTGCCTGGAAGTTCATGATGTCATCAGGTAGGTACAACTCCACTTCCTCAAGTGCTCAGAGAAACCAGTGTCCGTTTTTCAAGACTGTGATAATACAATACAATCCAACAAGTCATTTGAGGCCATGGTTGCTTGGTCTGTCCCTCTTAAGGTTCCTTTACCTGGACCATCCAGAGGAGAGGTTCATCCTAGAAGCATTGAAATGGCTTTACCAATGTGACGCCATCGACAGGTGAGAGATATAGACATACTGTATATTCGTGTACATCTGTCATTGCTTATACAAATCTCCACCAGATAAATCTACAACCACATAGGGATACAACTCTGCTGTTTTCACCATCAAGAACAGAGGGAACCTACTACATACAGTACTGGCAGTTCTTCATGACTATCACGACTCAATCTTTTCAATAGCTCTTGTTATCTTCTATCAATATCCCCCTCCCCTGTGTGGTGTCTGTAGGAGAGGTAAAGTGACCCAGCTGGGTGAGCTGATGGTCGAATTCCCCCTGCCCCCAGGGCTGACCCGGGCCCTGCTCCAGGCTGTCTCCCTAGGCTTTGAGGAACCTCCTGCTGCCTGTAGCCACCATGCTGTCTGTGGAGAACATTTTCATCAGACCAGGTGGACAATAACGGCATGAGGCCTCGGTTTAGCCAATGAAGATGTGGTTATGTCAGAAATACACATGTATACATCATGGCCTTTACCGATTTATTCCATTGGATTTCAGTCAGACATAATCCCAAGTCATAGTTCTAATCTAAATGTTTGGCATTTCTCTCTCTGCAGGCCATCCAGAGAAGCGGAAGGAGGCAGATCAGAAGCACAGGCAGTTGGGAGTGCAGACGGGCAGCTGTAAGGACTTCACCATGTGGCTCAGTGTGTTTGAGAAGGACAAGGCCAGGTATACAAACATAACTCCTCTTGATGTATTTAATAAGCTACATTAAATTCACTGCATTCCTATTCATGAGTCTCCATCTAACGTGAGCTTGTTTTGCTGCCTACTTGTTGTGTTGCCCCGTCAGCGTGATGTAAAGACAACTATATACACCGGAGGGCGCTAAAGTCAGCCTTCAGCGAGGAGACCCAGCTCAGAGAGTTCCTCCTACGAATACAACAGGTCAGTTTGTTGTTTGTTTATTTACTTATCTTATTAGTTTTTGTGTAGCTAAAACTATGATGTGAAGCTCTGAGCATGTATGTACAGATTTATAACCAGGGTATGTCCGTTGTTTCTAGAAGAGAGATTTCCCTATGGAGAAGTTTGATGGTAATAAGAGTGAGCTGTTCAGGAGGTGCCTATGCACTGGTTACTTCACCAGGGGCGCTCAGAGATACACATGGCAAGAAGGTACGGCTTTTATCCCAGCAATGTTAAAAAGTCAAGAAAGATAACTGAAATGTTGTGGTTTTCTCTCAGGTCAGTTGGAAAGGTGTTTTGCACAATGGATGGGCACGGATCCATGGTTCTCATTCATCCATCATCAACGGTAAAGACTTCCAGGACTATATTCTGATTACTTCAGAACAATCCATTAAATCCCCAGAATGCATATTACACATCAATCCCCATCTCTCCTGCACGTTAACCTGACTCCCCCTCCCCCGTAGCTCTTTGACCAGGAGGACCAGCTGGACTGGTGATCTTCCATGATTCCTGTGCTCCATGAGGTGGGTGTGTAAGAGCTGAGCAGCGTGGCCAGAGAGGAGGTGGCCAAGTGGGAGACCAAGGAAGCAGCTAAAAGGCAAACAGGTGTTTGATGGGCTCTGGTGATCAAATCTAAATCTAATCAAATCCAATTTTATTTGTCACATACACATGGTTAGCAGATGTTAATGTGAGTGTAGAGAAATGCTTGTGCTTCTAGTTCCAACAATCCAGTAATAACCAACGAGTAATCTAACCTAACAATTTCACAACAGCTACCTTATACACACAAGTGTAAAGGGATGAAAAATATGTACATAAAGATATATGAATGAGTGATGGTACAGAACGGCATAGGCAAGATGCAGTAGATGGTATCGAGTACAGTATATACATATGAGATGAGTAATGTAGGGTATGTAAACATTATATTAAGTGGCATTGTTTAAAGTGGCTAGTGATAAATGTATTACATAAAGATGGCAAGATGCAGTAGATGGTATAGGGTACAGTATATACATATGAGATGAGTAATGTAGGGTATCTAAACATTATATTAAGTGGCATTGTTTAAAGTGGCTAGTGATACATTTTTACATCCATTGTTCCATTTATTAAAGTGGCTGGAGTTGAGTCAATATGTTGGCAGCAGCCACTCAATGTTAGTGGTGGCTGTTTAACAGTCTGATGGCCTTGAGATAGAAGCTGAACAGGACCTCACCTTCTGGATGGCTGAACAGGCAGTGGCTCGGGTGGTTGTTGTCCTTGATGATCTTTATGGCCTTCCTGTAACATCGGGTGGTAGAGGTGTCCTGGAGGGCAGGTAGTTTGCCCCCGGTGATGCGTTGTGCAGACCTCACTACCCTTTGGAGAGCCTTACGGTTCTGGGCGGAGCAGTTGCCGTACCAGGCGGTGATACAGCCAGCCCGACAGGATGCTCTCGATTGTGCATCTGTAATAGTTTGTGAGTGCTTTTGGTGACAAGCCGAATTTCTTCAGCCTCCTGAGGTTGAAGAGGCGCTGTCTGTGTGGGTGGACTATTTCAGTTTGAGCATGAATTTACTGGTATAGAATGAATTGTATAACATTTGTTTCTGTAGCTGCTCCTTTATTATATACAGTACAGGTCTCATAAAAACGTCTAATGGGGGCAAAGGTTTTTGAAATGGAAAACGTAATTGAGCATTCCTATTGGACAAGATAAGTTACTGTAGTGCCTTTTCTGATCAAGCCAGGCCCCAAGGTGATTTATATGCTTTGTATGCTTGTTTTGTTCTTCTAATAGTCATTATGTGTGTTTGGTTTATTCCAGAGGGGTCTGCTGAAGACGCATTCAAGAAACTGGAGAAACGGAACGATGAAAGCTCAGTGAACGATGCCCGTTCTCGCTACCTACAGAGAAAACAGGAGCGGCAACAAGGCAAAGCACACTTATCCTCAGGGCACTTATCCTCAGGACACTTATCCTCAGGACACTTATCCTCAGGACACTTATCCCCAGGGGAAGAAGGACTCCGTTATTGGACTGACCAGGACAGAAGAATCTCCACTCAGGGGTTAAAAGTCTGACTGCCATAATAAACTGCACAGGCGATGCAAAATAATGTTTTACAACACTGGAGTCTGAGAGTTGAGGGTCAAACATTGTCCTTTGTAGCTCAGTTTGTAAAGCATGGTGCTTGTAATGCTAGGGTAATGGGTTCACTTCCTGGGACCACCCATGTGGAAAATGTATGTATGTATGACTGTAAGTCACTTTGGATAAAAGTGTCTGCTAAATATTACATTTAAATATACATTAATAATGGACTAGGTGGAGATAATGAATCCTAGTCATATCAAATGTCTAGTACTGAAGATGTTTTATGCTATGTTATCTTTTAGTGGTATATTTATTTTTTAGTTTCATACAGATCAACGTTTTTGTCATGAGAGTACATTTTGCCAGTGGAGGTCCCCATTCTCTTCTGGCCCTGGGACAGTTACAGAATTACATACAGTTTGTCAATATGTCACCCAACAGTGTTGTCAAATCATCACATTAGAAAACAGGAGAACAATCACAGGCACTTTATTTTGTACATCGCTGCCTTTTATAAAATAAAGGTTAATTTCGTAACTGCCATTGCTGCGTGATTTTATAAAACGTATTTTTGTGTCCTCCATTGGTAGTCATACAAACCAAATAAGACTCATGTCCCATCATCCTTTGCGGAGAGACTTGTGCCATTCACGTGCGCTTGTTTTGGTCCGTCAATGTGCGAACCAAACGTGGCTTAACAGAAATTGGCAATATCCACAGATAAACTTGTAATTCTTCACATTTGATCGATTAAATTAAGTCCGTTAACATATCGTGTTGATAAGTCATCTGACAGGTGAGTGAAGTTGTCGTCGTTGTATTGGAATGAATGTTGCTATTAGTTTGGACGTATGGCTGCTAAATACCATGTCTGATATAACGCTAGTTTGTTCAATCTAGAAGCAGGTTAGCGTTGATTTCATGTTTTCTGGAATCTACTGCCAGTACCGAAAAGCATCACACTAATCTAGCGACCATTTATTCTAATACACGTGCGTTCTTTTTTTACCTGTTCACGTAATGAATTCCCGTTAGTTACAGCGCTGGTCAAGCATGTTCGCTGAGGAGGATGAGTGGAACGATGACCCAGAAGCCAAAGCTCTGACCAAGACGGTCATCAGCAGTTTCAAACTGTCTGACAGCACCAATATCACGGTGAGCAGCCATCTCAATTTTGTTTATAATAAAATGTAGCTAGCAAGCCAGGCACAACTCACGTTGCCAGTGACCACATATTCAAATAGAGGGTTGAATTTTGGTTTTCCCATGGTATTTAATTTGACACCTCCATTCCCGGACAGACAAAATGTGTTGGGAAGAAGAGTTTGTTACGGACCCTCCAAACACTGGGGTCCGTACCAAACTGGAGCAAGAGCAATGGTGCCCCTTGGGAAGCAGGCAGTGACAGCGAAACAGAGGCCATACTGACACCACACACCAAGAGGAAGAAGAAAAGAAGCAAAAGAGGACGCAAGAAAGTAGCTGTTTCAGGAGAAGAGACCGATAAGGACAGTGGAGATTTGTGTGCCGGGGAGTCTGCAGTGCCTGTAGCTAAGAAGTCAATAAAAGCAAAGAAACCAAAAAAAGCAGGTGAGTTTCACAAGCACTGGCAACTGTCAATTGATTGTCTTAAGTTGAAGAGGTTTGAGGTTTTCTTTATTTCCTAGGGTTCAAAAAGGTAAAGAATAGAGAGTCCATTATGGGTGGTAGTAAACAAGGAAAAGCAGCAACAGATGCTGATATTGAGAGATTAAACCGAAAGCAATGGAAAAACAAGACAAAGAACAAGAAGAAATGTAAAAACAAATACAAAATAAAAAATGGAGAGAATACCACAACCCCAAAAAACACAAAAGCAGAGACCACTGTGCAAAAGGATACAGAAGATGGACCAAAAAAAGCTTCTGGTGTGAACAGGGAAACCGTGGTTGTCCAGACACACCGCCATACAAAGGAGAAAAAACAGCAGAAAGAGGGTGAGCGTAAAACACAGAAAAGGAAAAAGGTCCCAGGGGGAAAAGAGACGACTTTCAATGAGACTGCTTCCACTCCAGACACAGAAACAGTTCAAAACAATAAGAACTTGTCAGAGAAAAAGACAAAGGGGAGCATTCAAGAAAAAGCAGTTCCACTAGGTAAAGAGTTAATGACTGAAGAGGAGAAACCTCAGGAGCTGGTTAGGGAGGAGCAGCACGCGGAGCCGCCCGGCAGTAAGAGGAGGAAATGGGACGAGAGCAAAGGGCAAGACCGGTGGAGAGAAAAGCTTAGGAGAATGCTCCATGGCCAGAGCCCGGAAAAGAAAGAGAAACCTGCTGAGCAGGAGGAGACACGCACCACAGAGGAGGTGAAAGAGGCTTCTGCAGACCGCTCGACTGCTCTGAGGTCCCGCATGGAGCAGCGTTTGGAGTCAGCGCGGTTCCGCTATATTAACGAGGTTCTGTACACCACGTCTAGTGGGGAGGCAAAACGCATGTTCAGACAAGACCCCCAGGCTTTTAGCATCTACCACAGGGGCTTTACGGCACAGGTCCAGCGCTGGCCAGCTAATCCTGTCGACGCCATCATCTCCTACATACGCCGCACGTGAGTTGTGTTATGCTTCTATCTGACCCTAACATACTTGCATTGTTTGCAATAAGTCTGTTTGCATAGTTTTTGTATTTTTATTGTCTTGGTTCTGGGGTGGGGAGTCCACATTGAATTAGCATGTGGCTTTCTTTGTAAGACCATTTGTGTTGATTTCAGGCCTGCCTCTCTGGTAGTGGCAGATTTTGGCTGTGGTGACTGCAAAATTGCTCTAAGCTTGAAGAACAAAGTGCACAGTTTTCACTTGGCACCTATCTGTGACCGTGTAACTGTCTGCGACATGGCCAATGTGAGTCCAACTTTACATTGATCCTGAATCTGTTTCATCCATGCCTGTTTACTATGCAGTCTGTTTTTCATGTAATAATGATGTATGATTTCTATTGTTGTCCCACCTGTCTGCAGGTACCGCTCAAGGATGGTACTGTGGACATAGCTGTATTCTGTCTCTCTCTTATGGGGACTAACCTTGTGGATTTTCTAGTTGAGGCTAACCGTGTGCTGGTGATGGGGTAAGATATATTGTGCAGAAAAACAAAGCTACAGTATGTCAATATGCTGGAATAGAAGGTGTTCCAATTTATTTTCCATATCTATGTCATTTATTATTATTAAACAATTTGTCATTTTTTGCAGGGGTATCCTGAAAATTGCAGAGGTGGCAACTGAGAATGTGAGGAACTTCATGGGTGCTTTGTCCAGCCTGGGATTCAAGTTGGTCACAAAGGTAAGGCAGTAATCATAGTAAACTGGGATGGCCATGTTTTTGTCTTTAGCTTTAAGAAATGCATCTTTACAATACCCTACCCTATTAATTTTGCTCCCTCCTTAGGACACAGAGAATAGCCACTTTTATTCCTTTGAGTTTGAAAAGTTTGCAGAAGCTCCAGAGAGGGTAAAGAAGGCAGCAGGACTGGAGCTGAGGCCTTGTTTGTACAAGAAACGATGAGGGCAACAGTGATGAGAACATGGGAGAAACAGTTCCAAACATATGTTCCAAATGGCACTCTATTCCCTTTATACTGCACTACTTTTGAACAGGGCCCATGGGGCTCTGATCAAAGGTAGTGCACTATATAGGGAATAGGGTGACATTTGGGATACACCCACAGGAGAGAAGTCAAGCAGGAAGGGCAGTAACAGAAAATGTATCTTCTACTGGATGTAAATATGAAAATGACTTTCATAGATGAGCTAGTGTTTTTGACCCCCAAACAATGTATCAAGGATTGTTGATATTGTCAATAACCGTTTGTGGGCTTTCAAATGTCTGTTTCAAAGAGAAAACATGTTCAAAAGTTGTTGACAACATTGGTATATTTTTTTATTAAATCAAAACAGAATTGTATTGTATTAAGTCTTATCATGCACAATAATTTAAGATATAAAGCAAGAAGAAACATTCTTATAAGATGTATAGTTTAAAGTCTGTTGTAAAAACCTCTGTCTATAAGTGCTTCAACATAATCGCAGCATTGCATTCTGCAGTCTAGTTTCAAAGGGTACTCGCAAGCCTCACTCGTCTCTGTACATGCAGTCTAGTTTCAAAGGGTATTCGCAGGCCTCACTCGTCTCAGTGTACATGGCACAGGATCTAGATTGGCCACTAGAGGAACACGGGTGATAATGTTATTCTCAGCCAGTTCCCAGTATCTACTATACCCATGCTCTCCATCCAGATAGAGAGGGCAGAGGGGGGCTGTCTGGGGCTCGGACAGTGTCTGTGTTCCTCACCCGTGCTCTGACCCAGAGGAGGGGGAGCAGGCAGGGCTGGAGAGAGTGTGTCCTGCAGGGCTCCTAGCCGTATATCCCACATTGTCCCTCAGTTCTGGAACACACCGCTCAGGGGAAGAGAGGCTGGGGATGTTTCAGCACCTAGTGAGACACGGTGAAACAGCAATTCATAAATGGAATGTGATTTTTAGTAGGTCTAATAAGAATGAGTGGTACTGGTAGCTTTGGGAGGCAGTTTAGAGATGTTGCTGATGTCCCTCTGCTGGCATGGGCAGCCTCCCTGATTAACACACACAGAAAGGCCCTGGCCTTGGAGAAGGCAGTAGGCATTGGTTGGACCACTGGTGGCCTCATCACATAGGTACGCCTTGAGCACCTCTGCTCTCTAGGCGGAACAGGCTTGAGACGGTCAGGAGAGGAGACTGCAGGCTTGCTGTTTCGCATGGGCTGGTTGAGCTCAGAGCGCAGGTAGGAAACCACATCAACCAGTCCGTCCCACTCTGCCTGGAGGAAGTAGCATAGGGGTCCCAGGGATGGAGCTCTTACACTCACGACCCTGATGTCATCCTTCCGTCCCAAGCTGTCCTTCAGGGCTAGTAGTCTGTCCCGGGCCTGGGTGGGTCAGCTCGTTGGTGCTCCTGACCCTGCCAAAGGGCTACGTGGAGTCTTAAAGCAGGGTGTTCAGGGTTTGGCTGTGAACCCAGCTCTCCTGCCAAACCAGCACTAAAAACCAACACCAAGGGGTCGTTGGTGTTGGCCAAAGCCTGAACATGTTGCTCCAGACTTTGCAGCAGGCCTGATAAGTCTGCAGAGATGGCAAAAGACAGTCAAAGTAGTGTTCCCAATTTAATCAGAAGAACAGATTCCTATGACTGCTGAAGGTTGAACATGTAAGTAGGGTAATGCACTTCAAATTCATAGGATATGAGTTCTAATCTTTAATGTAGTACATACGAGTCAAAACTTTGGACACACCTACTCATTCAAGGGTTTTTCTTAATTTTTTCCTATTTTCTACATTGTAGAATAATAAAGACATCAAAACTATGAATGAAATAACATGGAATCGTGTAGTAACCAGAATAGTGTTAAAGTAGCCACCCTTTGTTAGACAGTAGGTGAACATATTAGTCCTTCCCATATCAGATTCAATGAGCATACTAGGTACCTTGTTGATCAACAGAGAGGCTAATGGAGTAGATCAACCAGACAGACACCTTCCTGAAGAGCAGCAGCCTCCACTCTTGGATCTGGGCAGTGGAAACAGTCATCAGCTCCCACAGTCCTTTGCGAGCTTCCATCTTCTGCCTGGCTTCGGTTACAAAAGTCAAATCCAGAGGGTTTCCTACAGAGGGGACAAAGATAAGAGAGTGAGGAAGGAGCGATGTAAACACAGGGCAGGAACTCTCCCTCAGTCCCTCTCTCATCTCACCTCTGAGACTGTTACTGGTCCTGCTGAGCTCTGTCAGGCGAGCAGAGACCGCATACAACTGTCTGCACATGGTCTTGAGCTTGTTGCGCATCTGAGCAGCATTCTGAGTGGGGTCCAGAGGTGGCTTTAGTCTCATCCAGGTCGTGGGCCAGGGAGGAGAAGGTGTTGTCCATGGTGTCAGCCATGAAGGAAAGATGCTGGCACACTGTCTCTGCTCGCTGCTTTAGGAGAGGAACAAAAATGTCCCACAGATCCAGAATCTAATAAATAATAACAAACAATCATCTGTAGGTAGCTCTTCTTCTGATGACTCAAAATAGGTACAAGGAAATTATTCATACAAATGAAAAGCTATGTGTTTAACCTGTTCCTCCAATACCAGCTCATCTGGTGTCATCTGTCTGTAGTTGGTTCGAACGGTTTCCTGGAGCGTGTGTAGGTACTTCAGTTGTTATTGAATGTCATTAGACATTTTCGCACAGCGTTTCACCTGAGGGAATGAATCCAATGGGGTCGATTAAAATATAAACTATTGAATAAAGGAAGTAAATAATGATTAGATGACTATACACAGCAATAACTACAGAAAGGTGCATGTGTAGGCAATACCATGCTGGCATAGTGGGTGAAGTCATTGAAGTCTGGGTTCGACCATAAGACCTTCTACAGCTCTCTGAGCGGAGCTTCAGAGCTCTCTGAGCGGACACAACAGTGGTAGGCCTGATCACCGACAATGATCAGACAGCCTATAGGGATGAGGTTAGAGACCTGGCCGTGTGGTGCCAGGACAACAACCTCGCCCTCAATGTGAACAAGACAAAGGAGATTATTGTGGACTATGGGAAAAGGAGGACCGAGCACGCCCCCATTCTCATCGACGGGACTGTAGTGGAGGAGGTTGAGAGCTTCAAGTTCCTTAGTGTCCACATCAACAAACTATCATGGTCCAAACAGACCAAGACAGTCGTGAAGAGGGCACGACAAAGCCTATTCTCCCTCAGGATACTGAACATTTTTGACATGGGTCCTCAGATCCTAAAACAGTTTTACAGCTGCACTATCAAGAGCATCCTGACTGGTTGCATCACTGCCTGGTATGGCAACTGCTCGGCCTCCAACCACAAGGCACTACAGAGGGTAGTGCGTACGGCCCAGTACAATACCGGGGCCAAGCTTCCTGCCATCCAGGACCTCTATACCAGGCGGTGTCAGAGGAAGGCCCTAAAAATTGTCAAAGACTCCAGCCACCCTAGTCATTAACAGTTATCTCTGCTACCGCACGGCAAGTCTAGGTCCAAAAGACTTCTTAACAGCTTCTACCCCCAAACCGTAAGACTCCTGAACAGCTAATCAAATGGCTGCCCAGACTATTTGCATTGCCCCCCACCCCCTATTTTATGCTGCTACTACTCTCTGTTTATTATCTATGCATAGTCACTTTATATCTACCTACATGACTAACCGGTGCCCCTGCACATTGACTCTGTACAAGTACCCCCTGTAAAAAGCCACGCTATTGTTTTTTTACTGCTGCTCTTTAATTATTTGTTATTTTTATTTTTTCTTAACACTTATTTATCTTAAAACTGCATTGTTGATTAAGGGCTTGTAAGTAAGCATTTCACTGTAAGGTCTAACCCTGTTGTATTCGGCGCATGTGACAAGTACAATTTTATTTGGCTATGGTGTTCACTACCTGAAAGGGCCATTATTCACAGCTTTCTTTGCAAAGATTTCTACCACCTCTGTGCCAGTCAGAGGCTCTCTGTGCTTGGCATCTTCTTTTACTTCTGTCTCTGTCTTGATCAGCTGTCTTTACCCGGGACATGTCTCCATAATCTGTAAAGCTGAATCAACAATGTAAACCACAATACTAAATATTCTATCTTCATTTTTTGGAAAGACCAATGTCACATTTGAACACGAGTGAAATGAAGCAGCAAACACACACGCTCACTGCTTAACCTACTTGTCCAGTGCAAATTCCTTAAATCACACTGGAGTAGCTTTCAAATCAAATCAAATTTTATTAGCTTTGACAGGGATATCAGTCAGTCAGTCAGTCAGTCAGTCAGTCAGTCAGTCAGTCAGTCAGAATATTAAACAAACATACATTTGACCAACTGGGGACATTTTGTTAGTCCCCACAAGGTCAAATGCAATTTCTAGGGATTTTAGGGTTTAGGAGCTAGGCTTAGGTTTAGGTTTTGGGGTTAAGGTTAGGGAAAATAGGATTTTGAATGGGACTGAATTGTGTTGCCCCCACAAGGTTAGTTCTGCAAGAGTGTGTGTGTGTGTGTGTGTGAGCGAGCGCGCGCGTCAATTAATTTAGTCTTAAACCTGTTAAACAAGGCAGTTTTAACAACAAGATACACATTTACAGTAACTTTAATGATAATGCTCCGGATTTTACAACATTAGATAACCAAAATGAACAACCTTTCAAAGTTTAATACTTGTGGGGACCAGAAATCCAAAACAGTAAAACAAACAGTTGCTACGCTCAACATCATTTCTAGCAGTTTTACAATACATTTCTTTACAACATATTACGATTATTGAAAACACCAAAGCATGACATACATAATAATACACTAATAAACAAAACAAAAATCATGAAAAATTCACAAAATAATGCATTTTAATATCCTGGCATGAATCACGTAAGAGTGATGCACAGAATACTCTAGCTGGGTCAGCAGACCCATCTGAATGTTCTCTGACATATAGTACAAGCCTATGGTTGCCTACAGTCAAAAGCTTGCTAATGAAAAATAAAAAATGTCTGTGTAATGTATCTGTATCTACAGTTGAAGTCGGAAGTTTACATACACTTAGGTTGGAGTCATTAAATCTCGTTTTTCAACCACTCCACAAATACCTTGTCAACAAACTATAGTTTTGGCAAGTCGGTTAGGACTTCTACTTTGTGCATGACACAAGTCATTTTTCCAACAATTGTTTACAGACAGATTATTTAACTTATAATTCACTGTATCACAATTCCAGTGGATCAGAAGTTTACATCCACTAAGTTGACCGTGCCTTTAAACAGCTTGGAAAATTCCAGAAAATTATGTCATGGCTTTAGAAGCTTCTGATAGGCTAATTGACATAATTTTAATCAATTGGAGGTGTAATTGTGAATGTATTTCAAGGCCTACCTTCAAACTCAGTGCCTCTTTGCTTGACATAATGGGAAAATCAAAAGAAATCAGCCAAAACCTCAGAAAATAAATTGCAGGCCTCCACAAGTCTGGTTCATCCTTGGGAGCAATTTTCAAACGCCTGAAGGTACCACGTTCATCTGTACAAACAATAGTATGCAAGTATAAACACCATGGGACCACGCAGCCATCATACCGCTCAGGAAGGAAACGCGTTCTGTCTCCTAGAGATGAATGTACTTTAGTGCGAAAAGTGCAACTCAATCTAAGAACAACAGCAAAGGACCTTGTGAAGATGCTGGATGAAACGGGTACAAAAGTATCTATATCCATAGTAAAAGGAGTCCTATATCAACATAACCTGAAAGGCCGCTCAGCAAGGAAGAAGCCACCACTCCAAAACTGCCATAAAAAAGCGTGAGGAAGGATAATTACGTGGATATATTGAAGCAACATCTCAAGACATCAGTCAGGTAGCTAAAGCTTGGTCGCAAATGGGTCTTCCAAGTGGACAATAACCCCAAGCATACTTCCAAAGTTATGTCAAAATGACTTTATGACAACAAAGTCAAGGTATTGGAGTGGCCATCACAAAGCCCTGACCTCAATCCTATAGAAAATGTGTTGGCAGAACTGAAAAAGCATGTGCGATCAAGGAGGCCTACAAACCTGACTCAGTTACACCAGCTCTGTCAGGAGGAATGGGCCAAAATTCACCCAACTTATTGTGCTTGTGGAAGGCTACCCGAAACGTTTGGCCCTAGTTAAACAATTTAAAGGCAATGCTACCAAATAATATTGAGTGTATGTAAACTTCTGACCCACTGGGAATGTGATGAAAGTAATAAAAGCTGAAATAAATCATTCTCTCTACTATTATCCTGACATTTCACATTCTTAATAAAATAAAGTGGTGATCATAACTGACCTAAGACAGGGCATTTGTACTAGGATTAGATGTCAAGAATTGTGAAAAACAGAGTTTAAATGTATTTGGCTAAGGTGTATGTACACGTCCGACTTCAACTGTATGTGATGTTGTAATGTTTTTGCACCATGGAATTTAGGGACCACAATGGAAATAAGTCTCTGACTTTTGTGATATCCTTGTCAAGTTTTTTAAAATGCATTTACTGAGTATGTTTTTGTTAACCTACCAAACTAAATCAACCAGACTCAAATGACACCCTATTTCCTATACAGTGCACAAGTAGTGCTCTATATGGTGGCAGTAGGGGGTGCACCCTGTTATTTACACAGTGGATCTGGCATCAATGACAATAGAGTAGCTGAGCAGCTGGTTGTACTCCTGGCCTCCTCCTCCTGGTACTGTCACTGCTGCCTTCCCCTTCCTCAACTCTGGAGAGCACAGGTCCTGGGTCAGAGAGGTTAGGGGCGCCAGCGACTCTCGCTTCTTACAGGAGTTCAGAGAAGATAGGAGACAAGGGGACAAAGCACATCAAATGTTGAATAAAGACCTATGGATAGAAGCTATAGGAATAGATGAATGAAGGCAAGAGGACCATTCTCATGAATTCAAAGCGTGCATAATGTCATCATAATGTCAATCATCACTTATAGAAAAGATCTAAGAATGACTGACCTTCGATGCTGGGCGGTCTCCTCCATTTATTTTGCTGCAAAAAACAATTAAAACAATTCATTGTCATTTGAGTTACAGTGACAGACAGCATTTCAAGTATTGTCTAATTCTTCTGTTGTTTTTATACAGTTGGGTATCATCCTCACTCACTAATAAAGTTGCATGGCCAAATATACCTGCATGGCCAAACTGCACCCCATGGAGGCGCTGTTGTATGAGTGAAAAGACTTCCACTGAGCCACTGAGTGTGTGCATGCATTATGCTATGTGAATATATAAGTAGAATGATGGTGACCCCAGACATCATCATTGATCTCTCTGATGTCAGAAGCAGTAACTCTCCTCATCTCTCATGATCCCCATGACACCAACCAGGCCAATGAAGACCTGCTCTTTTCAAAAAGTGTTGCTAGTGCTGGTGACCCGTGGGTGATGCAAATCTCGGAATAGCTATTCCCCTGGGGCGTCATATTTTCTCTTGTGTATACTGTCCGACTGACTGTCCTTTCCAAATTAGCCTGACTGATCTTCCCACAGGAACCAGGGATAATGGGACAGTGATGCTCATCGCACCAATGGCACCTTGACCGAATGTACTAACCAAAGACACAATGAATAAGCCTGAAGTGCAGTCAGTGTGTCTGTCTATATATTTATCATCCCTTCTCACATGAGTCATGACAAAGAGGAAGTTAGTCTACGTCCCAATTGGCACCCTATTCCCTACACAGTGCACTACTTTTGACCAGAGCCCTGTGGAAGAGTTTTCATGGACCATTAGTGGATTTGTGGATCAGATGCTTTTAAAGACATTTAGGATCTCAAAGTGTATCCAAACATTGTGGTAGTGAGACACCTGTCTTATGATCTGATCAGATCCAATGACAGCAACAAGAGGCGACTGCTTTATGCATTTCTCTCATTCCAAGCATTGCAACTGGGATTGAATTACAATATGAATTCTTCAGCTGTGAAGTTTTTGAATAGCTTACCTTACTTCCAGAGTAGTAACTCTGAGTACAGCTCTATAGTTGCCCTATGATAACATTAGATGGAAAATAAATCTGTCTTTACCACAGAAACAGAGAGAATCAGACTGTGTGAGTTGTCTGGCAGAGCTGTGGTGGCTGACGTACCTGTCTGCTCCAGCCACAGAGCATCCTGTTTTTTGAATAGCTCTGTGCTACTTTTGTCATGCCTAGCTGTAGTAACCATCAGACGCACAGACCTGGTTTCCTGTTTGTCACCTGCCAACCTGCTGGTCGACTCACCAGAAAACACACAAAGTGACAATGAGTAGGATCGAGATGGCCGCAGCTGAGGAGAAGCAGACGATGAAGACCATCACTGCACAAACACACAGGAGAAAGACATCAGGTAACACAAAATGGAAGTAAATGGAATGGAACACCTGTTGTAAATGGAAGTTAATGCCAATTATATGTAATAATATGCCAATCATTTTGGGATGTTCACCAGAAACCATTGACATATCTTACATTTTGTTGTATCACTGATGCAAGATAAGGCGAGTGTACACTCACTGAGCTGTTTATCTTCACTGGTGACCTCCACTTGAATGAGGACTGAGGCCTTATGGTGGTAGAAAGAGGCGTGGCAGGTGTAGAGGCCCGCATCCTGGTCCGTGACCTTTGATTGGAACAACAGAGCTCCGCCATCCATCTGGACCAATGAGCCATCATTTCTTCAACACGCAGCAGGACACAGAAGGTCATTACATAGTACACACGCTTCTTTGAACTGTTTATCAGCTAAGTGGCAAAGAAGACAGTCACGAAGAGAGAATAAGATAAGCAAGTGAGGGGGGAAACTGCTATCGCAACACTTTTTGATACCTTCCAAAATATGTGGAAAACAGACAAAAAAGTAATACAAAACCACTGCTATAGTTGACATTGAGTGGCATAAATCTAACGAGACGTTGTATTTTGTACATCTACTTAGGTGTATAAATAAGTAACTGTATCATCCACCTTAGCAGATACGAACGCAGCTTTACACAGAATAGCTTGACAGAATAACTCCTAACACAATTTATGAGCCTGTGTATGGGAGGACAGGAGAGTGTCAGGTTTATGAGTCACTCATTGTCCCTGATAAAAGGGTTCTTTAGTACCACCGACCGCATGGCCTGCCAGTCAGGACAACCTTCTCCAGGCCCCACAGCACAGAAGTCCTGATAGTATCTTAATAAGGCATAGTGGCAGCTTTACCACACTGCACTTATTTGATTGCCTAGTTAAAAGCTCTCATAAAACAATACATATGAGAACTTCTATCTTGACGAAAAACAATGATTGTACAAATTACCGGCCCTGTGTAGTGGTAATATTACCCTACTCTGTCTTCCATCCTACTGTAGTGCTCTCACTCAGCCTCCACAGTTCAGAAGCTGGAGGAAAGGAATACTGTAGTAAAAGAGAGTCTAGCAAAGAGTATTACCTGTGACAGGTGAGGTTGTAAGTTGGTACACTGCCATAGACTTTGAGCAGGATCCTCTGGTTTTGGAAATTCTCCTTTAGAGACATTCGGTGTATGACGGACTCATCTCCATAATGTTTGTACAGGGGAGTGGTTTGGTTCAGTAGTCTGACAGATGATATGTCTAAGAAGGGGAAGGGGAAGTGGTCAACAGGAGGCAAAACACAAACCACTCCCTAAATACATACAATCGATAGACAGGTAGTTGTATCTGACTGTTGACTGGGATGTTGAAGCATGGCATGCCTGGCAGGTACTGTATGTCTATGAATGTCACGACAGAAGTGTCAGTACACTCTTAGAAAAGAAGGTACTATCTAAAACCTAAGAGGGTTCTTCGACTGCCCCTATAGGAGAACCATTTGAAGAACCCTTATTGGTTCCAGGTAAAACCCTTTTGGTTACAGGTTAAAAAAAAACTTTTGGGTTCCATGAACAAACCTTTCTACAGAGAAACTAAAGAGAGTTCTACCTGGAACCAAAAAGGCTTCTCCTATTGGGACAGCTGAAGAACCGTTCAGGAAGCCTTTTTTCTAACAGTGTACAGAATGTATGTGTTGTATAACACGTCTTTTGTGGTGTTGGGGGCTTTATATAAAAAAAGGGAATCATTTCTGTTTGTATTTATTCTCTATTACACTTACAGTATCTGGGGACATGGACTGTCCTCCTCTCCTTAAGTCCATGGTGATTTTGAAAGAGGCAAGTCAGGTCCTGTCCCTCGTGGAGGGCCAGTGGGAACTCATAGGTGAGGTTGGTTAGCACTCTCACACCTTCATACCCAGAGCGGAAGGAGATGTGGCCTGTGGTGTTGTCAGGTAGAACCCAGGAGAGGTGTGCTCTGATCCCGTCCCCTCTGTACTCACACACAGCCAGCCACAGAGATCTGCTCTGCCTCGCAACAAAAACACGCATCACAGGGGACTCTGAGGGAAGGGAGGGAGGGAGTGACATTGTGTGGTGGTTGGATACAATGGATACGTCCCTAAATGACACCCTATTCCCTTTATAGTGCATTACTTTTGACCAGGGCCAATAGGGGAAATAGCATGTTATTGGGGATGCACATAATGTATTGTGGAGAAACATGGATACTACAAGTCATAAAGTAATTTACCCAATCCACGCAGCAGTATCCCTCTTCTCTCTGGCCTTTCAAGACCCAGCTGATCCACCACACAGGTGACATTCTGACCAGAGAACTTGGAAGTGGGGAGCCTCAACACACTACAGACCGTCACAGAGCCATTGGCATGGTGCTCAGGCTGCCCCTGATCCTGCAAGCGAAACATATGTAGAGTGAGTGTGCAAATTATATCCAAATGATTGCTGTTTTTTTTCTTCATTTTTGCTGTATCTATTTTTGATTCCAATCACCCTTTCATTTGTTCTTTCCCTTTACCTGCTCCTGCCCCTCTTTAAGCTGACTGGTACTATTGTCACTGTCCCTGTCTCCAAGACTCCAGGAGATAGTGGCAGCAGGTCCAACACTGTCCACAGTGCACTGCACCAGTGTGTATGCTACATCTTCCTCCCACTCAGAGCTGGACTGGATGGTGATGTTAGGAGGAGCTGCATGTAGATAGAACAGCGATATAGGATACATGTTCTCAATGTAAATAAAATAACAGAGATACAGGATACATGTTCTCAATGTAAATAAAATAACAGAGATATAGGATACATGTTCTCAATGTAAATAAAATAACAGAGATATAGGATACATGTTCTCAATGTAAATAAAATAACAGAGATATAGGATACATGTTCTCAATGTAAAAAATGTATTTTAACACTAGAGCTTTCATTGATGGTGTTCGATGATTTGTTGAACATACCACACACAGGGAGTGTTATCTGTCTTCTCTCTGGCAACACAAACACAGAATGATCTATCACACACTCCATATTGAGCTCCTGGGCTGAGCAGGCAGGCAGGACTAACACACTGCTGACAGAGTGGGTTCCATTATGGGATGTGAGACTGGACCAGGAGGGCCCAGACACACCCTCAGGTAGAACCCAGGACACATTGGCAATGGGGACAGAGTCTGCAGCCAGGCACTCAATGAACCTGTTACCCAGTCTGTCCTGGACATCAACCCTTATGCTGGGAGGAACAGTCACTAGCACACAGAGGATAGAAGGCAATAAACATGCTAATCGCTTAACTTTACAGTGTGTAGGAAAATAAACATTCTGATTTATACTAACAATATTTCTTACATTTAAAAAATACAATTTATGATAGACGTCACTTGTATTAACATAATGCTGTCTCGCTACAAATTACAGACTGCCAGATATGGCATTGTCAAATGATGAAGATGATATGTTGGCTGCATCCCAAATGATATGATATGTAGTCTACATCACAAACATTTTACCAGGGCCCATTGTCACTATAGTGCACTATATCAGGAATAGGGTACTATTTGGGACACAACCTATGATATGTAGACAAGACTCTGCTCGTACCAGACTGCTTGACTTGTGGGTTAACGGTAATGTCCAGCAGTACAGATGCCCTGTGGCTGTAGTAGGAGGCCTCACACTCATACAGCCCTGCATGGTAGAGCTCCACAGGACCCTGCAGGGTTAGAGCACTGCCAATCACCTCCACACCCTCAGGGAGAGACTGCTCTTCTCTAGGAGACAACACAAGACCAGACACTGTTACAGGTAGACACTCAATTCAAAGGGCTTTATTGGCATGGGAAACATATGTATACAGTGCCAAAGCAAGTGAAATAGATAATAAACTAAAGTGAAATATACAATAACAAATTAACAGTAAATGTTACACTCACAAAAGTTCCAAAAGGGAAAATAAATACACATAAATATAGGTTGTATTTACAATGGTGTTTGTCCTGCACTGGTTGCACTTTTCAGGTCACAAATATTGCTGCTGTGATGGCACACTGTGGTATTTCACACAATAGATTTGGAAGTTTATCAAAATTGGATTTGTTTTATAATTCTTTCTGGGTCTGAGAGAAATATGTGTCTCTAATATGGTCATACATTTGGCAGTAGGTTAGGAACTGCTCAGTTTCCACCTCATTTTGTGGGCAGTGTGCACAGTTTGCACTCTCCAGAGGCAGGTAGCCGTGGTTAAAGTGTTGGGCCAGTACCCGAAAGGTTGCTGGATCGAATCCCTAAGCTGCCAAGGTAAAAAAAAAAGTTGGCCTATCGGGGGACAGTGGGCTATCATTGTAAATAAGAATTTGTTATTAACTGACTTGCCTAGTTAAATTAAAAAAGAGCAGCACCTCAAAGAGCTTTTGTTCTCGCATAGTTAGATCCAGGGATAATGTCACCAACTTGATGATTGCTATTCAAAGTTGATAAAAAATGGTCTGGCTGCAGCAGATATCTTCTCACGCCACAGACGCTGTGAGATGCTGTGAGACATATACTATTGTTGCTATACTGCGACATGTTATGTTCTATTCAGACAGGATGGTGCGTTACCGCTACCAACAGCACAGGTGGTGAAATTACATTTAGAATTATAAGATTGGTACTAGCTAGTGTGTACTAGCTAGCTAGCTAGTGTGTACTAGAGCAAACATGTACTATCTAGCTAGATAGTGTTGTACTAGCTGGCTAGTGTGTGCCAGCTAACTAGTGTGTGCTAGCTAGCTACACAAGCAACAGTGGTTAATTAACATAATGCCCAGATGGATCGGAGCTAGTGCGCCGACTGGTATGTTCGTAGCACATTACCAACAAATGTCTAAATTACAGGTTGCATGTGCGCATAAAAGGCAAAAATACCATATGAGACGCATGTGCTTTGAGGTTTGTCGCCCATTTGGTGTCAGCACACAAAATCTGCAGCTGGATGCTTCTAAAACAAATCTGCAGGATGTGTGTCTAGGGCCTGTCTATTGCCTGTGGTTTTCAACCAAACCTCTCACCACAGCTGCCTAACACGATATTAACACCTGTGTTAATGATGCAAATAATAGTATAGCAACAATAGCAGAAATGAATGAAATTGCTATAAGGCTAAATGGGACAGCAAACGTTGTTTTTTGTAACTGTTCGCTGATTGATAAGATTATCACAACATGTTAATGTTGTCCTTTATCTGAGATGAACTGAAGTTAACAATCAAGAGAAATCAACAGACATCTTGTCTGTATTATGATAGTAATACAGGTATCCTTACTTGGTGCATACGATACCGTAACGTGGTACATCCCCAACGACCTTTAGCCCGATGGTGGTTTTGCTCTGTCCTTCCTCCAGAACCACTGACTCTACAGCCTGACTCTTGTTGCTGCGGTCTGCCAACCCTGGGTTCAGCAGCCGAACAGCAGACAGATCTACACAATAGGAAGTGAAAACAGAATATCCAACACAGAGTCTTTTATTAAGTAGAGTAAATGAAAAGCAGTCTCCTAAGACCATACTTTTGGCTCCAAATCCTCAGTTATGACTCGTGATCAGTACTCACAGAATGCCGGCAAAGTGGTGGTCCGTAGCTCTCTGTGTGGGAACTTGGGGTGGTCAAACAGACAGGTGATGTTTTCCCCTTCATGAAGCTCAGCTGGGAAGCGGTATGACCTGACTAATTTGTCTGCTGCATCCATGACAACCTCCTTCTGTAGCATGGAACTGGCATCCCGATTGAGCAGCACCAGGGTGATGTCAGCTCGGGGTCGCCCTCCAGCTGCACCACAGGTGACCACCCAGAACTCCTCCCCGTCCTCTAGAACCAGGTATGTCTCAATGGTCACATTGGGAGCCACTGCAGGCAAAGAGAAATAATAATTGTACATGAGCAGGTGGGAATGGTCCATCAGTATAACAACAGTGAGTCCTAAATCTAATGTCTGGGCCTCTAGGGCTGTGGTTTAGATTTTTGAGAAGGCTGAAGTGAAAGGATAGACGTATGAAAGATAAACACAGGGCATAACAAGGCTGCCGATTGGGTTTATGAGGAGAGTGCTGACACTTCTCACCTGTTCCATCTGTTCAGCAGGCTACAGCTGAGAGCAGATCTGCTGGCGGGGCTGGAACTACAGGACTATGCCTACATCCCAAATGGCACCATATTTCCAATATGACTCTGGTTGAAAGTAGTGCACTATATAGGGAATAGGGTGCCATTTGGGAAGCACACTATTTCACACATCTCAATACAGACTGACTGCTGATATAGAAAGGCATCACTCTATTGCCGATTATCAAAGAATTTGATACTACCACATATGGATAAGGGAGGTGTCATGACGTTGGCCTCTTTGGGTATAGCAAGCCCCTCTCCCTGCCTCCCCCTTTCCTCCTTCAACTAGGTTGCTGTGGTCAGAAAGACGTCGTAAATTCCTGAGGATCTCCTCATGGACACACAGTATAGAGAGAGTAAATTTTCATAGAGGACAAAGGAAATCCTTCCACCTCACAGAACTTGAGGTACGAACAGATTTCATGTTCCGGAGAAAGTATAAAAGATAGGTGAAAAATCCAGCTATGAACTGGTCTGTTTGTCACAACTTGGGGAGGCTCATGGGAGACGGTGTGACTACATTACCATAACGCTGTTTATATAATATAAACCTCATATATGAGGTTTACATCTAATTGTTGTATAAGATGAATGAGTGAGGATGATACTGTTTGTAAAAGTGTGTAATATGATTTTGGACTGTTTAATGAAGGAAAATTCAAAAAGGGGATTGGAGTTAACTAAATCAGAGGACCGCCCCTGAGCCCAGTTAGGGTCAGGCGTCCTGGGACAGCCCTTTTCTGCCTTCCGAATAAAACCCCCACTCGGGTTTTCGATCAGCAGACCGAGCTTACCTCAATTACGAGATGGCTAAAGGTTGCAGACCATGTTTTTCTCCATTAGGGGAGACACAGGTTGTAGACCATTGCTGAATCTTTTAACCATACCACGTGGTTAAACCCTTAGACTATCGATACCGACAGAATAAGAACAAGTCTTTGATATTAATTACTAGTCTGCAGCTAGGAATTCGGTATCATTGAACGCGAAGAACGACAACCGCTGAAACATCCATTCTATAACAAAACAAATGAATGTCACTCTGAACTAGCCACTATAACCACGACAGAGAGAGAGAGGGAGAGAGACGGACAATTCTACAAAATAAACAAACTTTTCACCAGCGATCAAGATGACACACTGAGCATAAATATATATATTGATTGCAATTGTTCCCGAATGAGTGAGCGTTCATGTGCAAAGTATTAGCATTTCAATTGTTATAATTATCACTTTGTAGTGACTTAGTCGACCCCCACTTCCCCTTTTGTCTAACAAGCCGCCATGCCGGTTTAGCCCACTAGGGCACATTCTCCTATCATTTCATGTAACCACATTTACCTTGTTTGTTTGTTTGTTTATGCATTTCTGTGAATTACTTAGTTAGTAATAAATAAATGATTTAAGACAATTGATGTATGGATGACTCATATTGAAAACTGGGTTCGTGCAGATAACCAACAATTTACGACGTTTGGAATGAGACTAACGTGAGGTAAAGTAAATCATTCATTAATTTGAAGACTAATTGATCAGATAAAATATCTGAAAAGTTATTTTAGGAAATTATAACTTTGTAATCTGAATATTATTCCTTGGTGCCCCGACTTCCTAGTAATTACGGTTACATGATTAATCAGTCTAATCGCGTAATAACTAATTACAGAGAATCAGTTAATGATAACAAAGACACGACATAGAATATTTCTGTCATATGATCCTCTTTGACAGGCTGTATATAAAACGTGTCTCTAATGTGGTAGGGAGGGATATCGACATATGATGAGAATATGATGATGGTGTATGTTCTGTGTCTGTCGTGCTACAGCTGATTGCGACGACTGTACAGGAAACACACAATACCTGGTACATGGCGGGAGTATTCGGGGTGGTGCCAGCCCCAGCATAATCCAATATCTACAGATCATTCTCAGACATTGATTCTTAGCACCACAGGTCATGTCAGAGTTAACCTCTTCCCAAACTAAATCCTTGCCCACAAAAGTAAGAAATGCCAAGTACTGTACACACAAACATACACATCAAGGATGCGTCTCAAATCTTGTCAGTCTTCCTGGTCAAAAGCAGTGCACTATAAAGGGAATAGGGTGCCATTTAGGATGCAGTCCTTGTGTACATGAGCTGGCAGGCTTACTGAAGGTCTCCACCCCCACTGTGACATGTGTGGTGGGGTCAGGCAGGGTTGGGTGCTGGACCACACAGGTCACCCTGTCCTGGTCCTGTAGGTGGGTGGGGAAGCGGAGAATGCTGGTCACAGTGGCAGTGCCATTGGTATAACTGGTGTTCCTCATCCCCACAGAGGAGTTGTCAGTAGGAGGACTGCCGTTGATCTCCCAGCGAATCAGAGCCACAGGTTTACCATTGGTAGCTGAGCATGTGACTGACTGGTAGTGGGTAGCGTTGTCTGTGTCCTCTGTCACCTCTGTGTGGATATCAGGTCGAGCTTCAAAACAAAATCATTCAAACACATGACGGGGATGATGCTGGTACCAGAAACAGTTATGCAATGGATGTTTGTATGATTCTGTCTTTGCTATGACCTTGAAGGTACAGTAAGGTAAGGATACAACAGGCAATGATAATGTCACATATTCTATCCAACCCCCCCCCCAATTTCATCATGAGGCCATGTTTTCTTCTGTTGATTTTCTCTACCATTTAGGTGTTAAGTACTTTTGCATCACCCATTAGAGGCTCTTAAAATGCATCCTTCCTTACTCACTTTCTTGAAGTAATCAATGATCTGATCTGACATAACCTAACTGGTCAAAGCAATGCAGTGGAAAGTTTGGTTACACCAATCTTGTCATCTCAGATTAGTGATTACTTATAGGAGGGGGAAAAGGAAGGATGCAGTATTCTAAATGGGCCATATTCATCAATCAAGCTTACCCAGGACAGTGAGAAACATGCTGTTAGTGATCTCCTCTTCATCAGTGGCAAACACGCATGTGTACTCCCCCTGAGCCTCCAGAGTAGACACCCTCATCTTCACAGTCAGATTGGTGGGAGAGGCTGGGGTGGAGAAGTCTGGGTCTTTGCTGAAAGCCTTGTTGTTCTTGTAGCCTGTTAATTTCTTCATCGATCGCTTCATTCTAGAGTCTGGGCGTTTCCATGAGGCGTCTGTGATGTCATTCTGTCCCAGGTACTGACAGCGGAGGAAGATGTCCTCTCCAAGGATCCCAGTGACGTTACGATCAATCTCCATGTCCTCCTCCATATCTGTGAGAGAAAAAAACATTGTGATATGCATAAATTATTAGTAATTCTGTCATGATGTGTCCCAAAGGGGCACCATATTCCCTAGTACACTACTTTTGACCATAGCTCTATGGGCCCTGGTCAAAAGTAGTGCGCCATTTGGGACGCAGACTTAGTCACTCACAATCACTCATATCTCAGTGGGATGCACTTTGATTAATTGATGAGATATTCCGTATACGTTGCTAAAAACAACCAACAGCCAATGTGATTTCTGTTGAGAAGGAGGGGCAGTGAGATGATGGATGTCTGTTGGTGTGATTTCTATAAAAAGGGTTCCCTGTCTGTGTGTGTCCATCCCATTGTCTCTTGGTGAGACTGGATGAAGCAGCTGCTTGTGTCCCAAATGGCACACTATTCCCTATGGGCCCTGGTCAAAAGTACTGCACTATAGTGAATAGGGTGCCATTTGTATATGGGGCAGAGAACATAATGACTGTCAATGGAAACAATCACTTTGTGGAATGCAGAAGATAGAGATGCTGCAGTGCTAAAAGGTAATATGTACTAAGTGATGAGACGTATCTCTCTAGACTAACATGGGTTATGTGTTGATCCAAGGCTAAAGATGAGGACTGAACTGTGCACATTGATTGTGACACTTAAATGCAGCCGGGACTGATCCCACCGGTGGAGATTTAATGGAAGACTCCATTTTGTTAAAGAACGGAGCTACAGTCTGTCTCTAAGACATTGGCCATGATTAGGGGATGTTTCAGTGAAGGGGACATAAAATAAAGCAGCCTGACAGTTTTGAGTATTGGGAGGATGATAGTACGCATATTCCAATGCATACCAACTCACTCTCCTCTCTCTCGTCTCTCTATTATGGAACACTTAAGTACACAGTTGATCTATTAGCCAGTGAAAATGGGAGTCAAATTGAACCTTAAGTGCTGAATGATGACAGCTGAGTACATTGGGTCATGGGGAACACTCAATGGATACCCAGTCTAACACTTCACATCACCTATCCTATAAAATACTGCTGTTGGGACACTTTGATGAGGACCACACTTATGTCTCCAACTAGAAATACTCTGACCAAATCAATTCAGAGAACAGCAAGAAGTGGTGGGTTGTATATCACAACATATGGAAACAATCAGAACGTTGAGTATATCCCCAAAGGCTCACTTATTCATTGGTCACACAAATATATCTTGTATTGTGGGTTTATGGTTCATAAAAATGGAAAAGGTATTCAAAAATGTACATAACTGAGGCACGCTAAAAGGATACACTACCAATAAACACATAGTAACAGCCTGAAATACACAATAATGTCCACTAGCACTTTTTCTGTGGCCCTAAGACACTGACAACTATCTCTGTTTAAGGTTAGGGTGCTTTATGTATAATGAACAAAAATATAAACACAATATGCAACAATTTCAAAGATTTTACTGAGTTACAGTTCATATAAGGAAATCAGTCAATTGAGATACATGAAATAGACCCTAATCTATGGATTTCACATGACTGGGCAGGGGCGCAGCCATGGTTGGGCCTGGGAGGGCATAAGCCCATCCGCTGTGGGCCAATCAGAATGAGTTTTTCCCCACATAAAGGCTTTATTACAGACAGAAATTCTCCTCAGCACCAACCCACCACAGACAATCCCTTGTGGCTTATGGTAGAGAAATTAACATTAAATTCTCTGGCAACAGTTCTGGTGGACATTCCTACAGTCAGCATGCCAATTGCATTCTCCCTCAAAAACATGAGACATCTGTGGCATTGTGTTGTGTGGCAAAATGGCACATTTTAGAGTGGCCTTTTATTGTGCCCAGCAAAAGGTGCACCTGTGTAATGACCATGCTGTTTAATCAGCTTCTTGACATGCCACACCTGTCAGGTGGATGGATTATCTTGGCAAAGGAGAAATGCTCACAAACAGGGATGTAAACAAATGTAGGCTACCCAAGTACCATATAAGGCCAGTATATCATAGTATAGTCACATGACACTGCTGTGGTTTCATCTTGGCTTCTACCCAACAGCAGGCATTCACGTACATAGATGCTTGCAGATGATTCCATTTTCAGAGGGTAGCAAGACAACTGAAAATGTAAACTTATATTGACAAAGAACCGCTTTTGATCAAACAAATAGATCAGTGCGGTGATGTAACTAATCAATTGTATGATGATGTGTTAGTGGAGAGATCCGGGGATGGAAAGTCATACTGTCAGTGCAGTGGTTCTAACCTACAGACCTATTTATTCCTCAGAGGCACTCATTCATCTGCCGATTGAAAATACACTCTGAAGAGGTTCCTCAGTTAAGTTCAAACACATCAAACTGTGAGGTTTTTCTGACTAACATAAAATAGAGTTGACTAATAACACAGGGATTTCCCCTAAACTCAGTGGTACACTTAGTAGAGCCATTGCAGTACTATTAATGGTATCACTGAAGGTCATGAATGGAATTGAAAAGGTCATAAAGCAACCAAAATGGTTTTAATAGCTGATACCATTGGGCAATAATTGCAGACTAACAGCCAATATTGTAATATAAACATATGTCAGCAATAAACCGTTGTTTAAAATAAAATGAATCGACTCCATCCTTTTTCGTGTGTTGATAATGCTACAGTTAAAATGCATTCAGAATATTTCAAATTGATTCTGCTCTTGGGTGTATTGCTTGTAAGCCTTTATATTTAGACTAATCAAGCAGGAAAATTATTGTACCTCTGTTCGGTGTAAAATGCCACAGGTTAAACAAGTCTTTAAGGTCTAGTAAACTCAACCCATAAACAGAACTGTACACTCACAGATGGATTATAACTCCTCAGACTTACCCAGCATGTCCAAGCAGTGAGACATATTTAGGACAAAGCCCAAAATCAACAGCCCTGAGCATCCCATGGTGGTATCACTGAGAGTGATGATTCAATTTGACTACAGCAAGTCTTCCTATGAGGGTATTCAAATGTGTGTGTGTGTGTGTGTGTGTGTGTGTGTGTGTGTGTGTGTGTGTGTGTGTGTGTGTGTGTGTGTGTGTGTGTGTGTGTGTGTGTGTGTGTGTGTGTGTGTTCAAGAGAAGCTGTCAGAGTCAGCTGTAGAGGGTGTGTGCTCCAGACTTCTGAGCAGGGCTGTTTTTACAAACACACACAGTGTAGGGCTATGTTGTTTAGAACCACTTTACCCTAAATGTTACTATGTGTACAAATCTGTTTGAACAGAATTGCTTCTTCTATGGATTAGTTGTTATTTCACATCTCACTTAGTAGAAAATCAGCGTTTTCACTTCCTAGTAGTAGCAGCTGAATGTCATACTGCAGGATATGTCTGTTCAGCTCCTCAGTCACCTCATACTGTATAACAAAGTGTCCCTGTTGCCCGCGATGATGCCATGCATCCTCCAGCCCAGCTCATCCCTTCAGGAGTCCTACGAGACAGAGAGAGACACAGCCTGTCTAAATTGAAGCCAACTCACTGTTTCTCGCCTGCTGCTCTGGAAATCCCTCACAAAGGCATTGTTTTACAAGACAATATTTCCCTCTAATTCACTTCATGGCTGTGTTTTCCTTTTAGTCAGACTTGGCAATTTACTAAATATAATTTGTCATTAGAAATGCCCTGCCGGGAAAATCACAATGGGAAACAAATGTGTCGGAATACTATGCACATAAAGAATACTCTTCAATTCTCCAGCTGGCTAAATCTGGGCTGCTGTACCTCCAGAACAACTGTCTTCCAGAGTATGTGAATCATGTAGCAGAATGTGCATGAAGTAAGACCCTCTTTATTTATTTAACCTTTATTTAACTAGGCAAGTCAGTTAAGAACAAATTCTTATTTACAATGACGACCTGCCCCGGCCAACCCCGGACAACACTGGGCCATTGTGCGCCACCTTATGGGACTCCCAATCATGGCTGGATGTGATTCATCCTGGATTCAAACCAGGGACTGTAGTGACGCCTCTTGCACTGAGATGCAGTGCCTTAGACCGCTGCACCACTCGGGAGCCCCTTTACACAATAGGCCAACTGGGAATCCTCCTCAAATTCAACAGCCTTTTTCCTCAGTGTCTCCTTTAGCTAAATTTAATGTTACACCAGTTTTCCAGGATCATTCTGAGGTCTGATGAGCCCAGAAAATAAAAATATACAAAGGCTTGACTCCCCTGAATGTGTAAACATGTGGTCATCTGTCGGCCACTATGTAATGTAAGCTAGTACAGTATCTTAGAGGCTGCTACAGATGGATGAGTATTGCAGGGTTTGTTTATTTCACTAACATTCCATCAAATCTTTCGTAGTATGGTTCTTTTTTGCATTGTGGACTACACAATCACCCTCTTAGTAAATGTGTTTCCTGTCAAAGCTGATAACCTTGTACTCACCTTTGGTACTAGTGTTACAGTACATCATAGTGATCTATTGGCAATGACACTAAGTGAAATGACTTGACTAAAAAAGCTGTTGAGTCATCAGAAAGTTTGTGGTTTGTTTGTAACATTTTGACTCATTCAGAGAGATAGAAAACCGTTTCACACACACAGCTGGTACTGACAGTGAGGTTGTAGCTGAAGCATCCTGTGTCAATGGACTACAACTGAATCTGGAAGCCATTAGAAAATACATTTGACTTTTCATTATGTCAGATAAGTATTCTCTCTCTCTACTCTCACTCTCTGGCTCTCTTTCTCTCTCTCTCTCTCTACTCTCACTCTCTCGCTCTCTTTCTCTCTCTCTCTCTACTCTCACTCTCTCGCTCTCTTTCTCTCTCTCTCTCTCTCTCTCTCTCTCTCACACACACACACGCACGCATGCACACACACACACACACACACACACACACACACACACACACACACACACACACACACACACACACACACACACACACACACACACACACACACACACACACACACACACACACACACACACAACACACACACACACACACACACACACACACACACATACCCACACACACACCACAGACTGGCAGTTTCTGCAGTAAACAGGAAGACCTGAAGTCAAGTAATAACCTCCCTGCGTTTCCTGTTTTGTCTTCATTAAGGTCTATTCATCAGGCTGAAAATGGCTAGGAACAGCAGCAGGACCTTTTGAAAATATACTATAATCCATATTCTGATATGTTTCTACACTACAGTAAATCAGTTTAATCAATACTATGAGTTATATATAATCACTCTATATCTGATGATTCTGTCATTTACTGTCATTGCTGCAGGCATGATTTACAGGCATAAAACACTGATGATTTTATCAACTAATAGTAAATCATATTTGACATCATGTGATACTGATTTCAAAAATATAATTGAATCACATGGGCCATTAGCTATTAATAAGAAATAGTTAACATGGAGTTAGCTTGTCTCTCTCATCCCTGACATAATGTGAATAATCACATGAGCATAAAGTCTTCCAACTGTTTTTCCACCCAATGAAATTACCTTCAATGGTTTTCCTGAAATCTGGAGAGAGGGGGAGTTTAGCAGTGGGAATAGTCAGGAATTTTAACTTCTTCTCATTGCCATTTACAACCTACTGTCTGCGGACTGTCTGAAACCTTCTGTAAATCACTAGGGATAAAACATGTATTATTTGTGGTATTTATGAACTTCACAGATGTACTGTTGGCATCCATCTATCTCATAAGTGTAGTTACACCCTTTTCTCTCTGACACACGCAAGTGTGCACACACACACACACACACACACACACACACACACATTGTGTCTTTGGAAAAGAGAGTGGAAAAGGTGGCAGATGATCAGGCCCGTAATGATGTTCATGGGACAGATCATTGAGATGGGTCACTTAAGGGCTGTGACGAGCCACTTAACCTGATGGAAAGGAGAATATCATCATTCTTTCCAGAACTTCCAGAAAAAATCGTAGAAAATGTCTCTCCATTCTTCTGCACTCCCCTGTTCCCCATATGAACCCTACCTCCCAACCCCCATTCCCTTCCTAGGCATGGCACTGTTATAGATTCCACATTGACTCCAGACTTGATTTATATACTATTACTCGGGAAGCAATCTGAGGTATGTGGAAGAATGAAGACATATGAGATTTCTGTGCTGCAGGCCAAACTGAGAGGGGAAACACGTCTGCGTCCCAAATGCCACATTATTCCCTTTATAGTGCACTACTTTTGACCTGGGCACATAGGGCAGGTTCTGAGATGTCATTCTCCACAGCATGGACAGCTCACAAAATGACCACACTAAGACAATTAAGACTAAAGACCAACTTTCTTTTGAGGAATGTGTACCTGGCAAAATGCATTGGTTAGTTGTCAGGGCTTCTCTTCTCCTCAGGCTCAGGTAAAGTGTCCTGGTTTTCAGGCCACCTGTTCAGAACCCATGCCTACGAAACAAAAGATGGGGGAGGGAAGTGATTGTGGTGTTATAAATTCTTTTCTGGTATTATTTCCTTTCTGTTTTATGCAAGAGAGGTACAGCAACATTTCACTCTTTACTCAGCAAGGCATGGCCCGTTCATGCATTGTACAGAACCTGCCCCAAGCATTTCGCTACACTCGCATTAACATCTGCTAACCATGTGTATGTGACAAATAAAATTTGATTTGATTTGAACTCTCCTCCCCTGAACATTATGTTTTATTCATGCTTAGAGCATGCTGAAAGGCTGAGTGCTTGATGGCTGTTGAGTGGAGGGAAATTACTCTGTCGGTCTCCTAGACTAGAGTGCACAGCAGCAGATTGTGTTGACTCATCAATCATTAGAGTAGTGGTATAGCTTACAGTGATGGCTGTCTATGGTAAATGGCCAGCTGCATACTGTATGTGAGCTACTCCTGCAGTATCAAGTCATTTAATACAGTTTGTGGTAGCTAGGCTGCTTTGCACTGGGGGCACTGTACCCAGGTGTCCTTTAGAAATACAGCGAGGTGCAGTCTGTAATTTTTTTAAAAACTCACAATTGCCATGTGTAGCTCAGTTGGTAGAGCATGGCACTTGCAATGCCAAGGTTGTGGGTTAGATTCTCACGGGGACCAGTATGAAAACAATGTATGCACTCACGCTGGATAAGAGCATCTGCTAAAATCTAAATGTATCACATGACTCAATCTGACATAAAAACTTATCAGCCCCTGTCCATAAAAGCAGAGATCTTGCCATAGGGAATGGGCTGTGCTGTGTTAATGGAATAGGGACTGAGCACTCAGAGTAGGCTTGGGTGTGTGTGTGTGTGTGTGTGTGTGTGTGTGTGTGTGTGTGTGTGTGTGTGTGTGTGTGTGTGTGTGTGTGTGTGTGTGTGTGTGTGTGTGTGTGTGTGTGTGTGATCACTCTTGGGGTGAAGTGCTGTTGGCAGGGAGAGTATCAAAAGAGCATGGCAGTGAAAATGGACAGCAGATGGGGTTCTGGTTTGGTTACTGTATGTGCCTGGCTTGTCCTGGCTAGGCCAGTGAGATCCAAGGTGGAGTCCACCATGCATGGCACCACTCCTGGTATCCCCTGCTGCAGGGATCTTTCCAGAGTATAGGCAGAGAGCTTCTTCCAGTGCCAACCAAACCTACATGTCCCAAGCATGGGGGAGGTGACTCATAATATCAGCCCATCATCCAAGAGCTGGTCAATAGCAGTGCCCAAATATGGGAGGCATGCATGTTCTTTGTTCACAACCAAGACCTTAGGCATGGACTAAGAATGCCTTTGACTGTTGTTGTTTTTGTTGGTGCACTAGCTAGAATGCTCACAGTACCTCAGGAAATGCCTTTTTGAACCACAACGCTTCAAGGAGCAAAGCAGAGGAGCCACAAATGAAAAGGTCATTTATGTTGACAGTCAACAGTCAACAAAGCATCATGAACAAACCATTGAATATCACAAGAAATCTGCATGCTGTACATTGTGTGGCCCCCATTCTCCTACTGTACCCTCCGCCAAAAAAACCTCTACTCCCTGCTTGAGGGAATTATCTTAAGAGTGTTATCATGAAAAGCTGAGGGGCACGCATACTTCTATGCTGATCTTGATAGATGTGCCCATCGCAGTTTGGAGATGTCCGGTTGCTAGAAGCATTAAACGAGTTAAAGATGTTGCTTTCCTTGTCAACGAGGTCTTAATTAAAAGCAGTGTAATTTGAGTTCCACCTCTGAAGCGGACAAGCAGCGCTACTGCATGTGCTGCTGGCTACAACCAGCTCAGCTGACACAACAGAAAATTCACACGCAACCTTAGACCTGGGGGAAAAATGACCCGACACTGGCCAGGATGGGGGCTGTGGAGTGGAGTGAGGGAAGCAGCAAATCAATATGGTTTTATTGGCCTGAATCAGACATAAATGTTCCCTCTTAGCAGGCCTATTTTCAGTCATGTTTGATCTAGTCTCTCCAGGGGAGGACTGAGAGGAGGCATGGGGAGGGTCCCATATGCAGGCTGCCTGGTGGGGTAATGGAGAACATTAGGGCTGTGTCCCCAATGGCACTAAAGTCCCTTTATAGTGCACTACTTTTGACCAGGGCCCTATGGCCCAATGGGACTCAACCTAGGACTGTTAGTTTTCCTTCACGTCAGCCATCCTCAACACTGTTTCAAACCTGCCATGCACCAACACACTCAATATTCATCTTTAAAGGGACATAACATAAAACATACTGTAGCAGTCAAACTCAACTCATGGCTGCCATCTATAGGCTTGCAGTTACTAATGGACATTTCTGACATGACAGAGAAAATAATGTAAAAGCCAGGAAAAGCTACAGTACACTCACAAGCTCATAGTCTAAATGCTACGCTTGCAAATGTGACAAAAAAACATTTCCATGACATCATAGCTCTGTAAAATAAAAGAAGACATTTGCTCTTTCCTCGACAAAATCTCTCTCTTTTATATGAGACTGCATCCATCCACTAGGCCAGGGAAGTGGCCGTGGGTCTAAGTGCTGTGTCATCCTTACTTCTGCCTCCTCCTCGCTCTAGTTCCCTCAGATCATAATTAAACTCAAATTAGCCTTAAAGTGGCAAGTAGCAGTAGAAACAATAATAAAAGTTCCCCTCCCCTGTTTCTGTAAAAAGCTGAGGGTAGCTTAGCGGTTAAGAGCGTTAGACCAGGAACTGGAAGGTTACTGGTTTGAATCCCCAAAGCTGACTAGGTTGAAAATCTCTCGATGTGCCCTTGAGCAAAGTTATTAACCCAAGTTGCTTAGGACAAGAGTGTCTGCTAAATGACCAAGAATGAATGGGGTTGGAGAAATGTAACCACTTTGGCAGCATCATTTTGTGGCGGTGCTTTGCTCTAGGAGGTACTGGTGCACTTCACAAAATAGATGGCATCATGAGGCAGGAAAATTATGTGGATATATTGAAGCAACATCTCAAGGCATCAGTCAAGAAGTTAAAGCTTGGTCGCAAATGCGTCTTCCAAATGGACAATGACCCCAAGCATACTTCCAGAGTTGTGGAAAAATGGCTCAAGGACAACAAAGTCAAGGTATTGGATTGGCCATCACAAAGCCCTGACCTCAATCCTATAGAACATTTATTGAAAAACTGAAAAAGCGTGTGCGAACAAGGAGGCCTACAAACCTGACTCAATTACACCAGCTCTGTCAGGAGGACTGGGTCAAAATTCACCCAACTTATTGTGGGAAGCCTGTGGAAGGCTACACGAAACATGTGACCCAAGTTAAACATTTTAAAGGCAATGCTACCAAATACTAATTGAGTGTATGTAAACTTCTGACCCAGTGGGAATGTGATGAAAGAAATAAAAGCTGAAATAAGTCATTCTCTCTACTATTATTCTGACATTTCATATTCTTAAAATAAAGTGGTGATCCTAACTGACCTAAAACAGGGAATTCTTACTAGGATTAAATGTCAGGAATTGTGAAAAACAGAGTTTAAATGTATTTGGCTAAGGTGTATGTACACTTCTGACTTCAACTGTATATGTGCCCTTTGGTTTCCATTGGGGGGTCGATTATTGTTACTTTGTCCGTTGATTGTGTGAGTACCTGTGCTGTGTGTTTTGGCTTTCATGCCATTGTGGATTGCGCAGATGGTTACGGTCTCGTCCCGTGTGATAATCATTGTGCACGTGTGTTATCTATTCGAGGTACTCCTCGCTCTTTCGTTTGGGTTTCAACCCTGTGTGTTGCATACGTGTTTGTTTGGTCCCTGTGCCTTTACATGGCATGCTGTAATTTGGGTGCAATAAAAAAACTATTACGCATTCCTGTGCTTGTCTCCTGATCCTTCATGCCAATGTGACAGTTCCATTTGTAGCTCTGTTGGTAGAGCATGTTGCTTCTAACACCAGGGTAGTGGGTTTGTAGTGGGTACACATGCATGGATGATGAGAGCAGAGCTCCCTGAAATCCTTCATGGTGCCTCTACGTGTATTCACTGACCGTCGGACCAAAGCATTCCTGTTACTCACTTTACTACAGGATGGAGGACTAGCTGTGTTGATACAGGAATCACCATAATCACAACTGGATCTGTAGAGCCAGACTCGCTCTGTCCAATTAACCTTTAACCTCACAGCAGCAATAGACCTGATCACAATAGACCTGATCACGACCTGGCCTGATCAATATATAACCATTCACCCAATGCTTTTCACATAAGCATCCAAACAGAGAGATATTTCTCTCTGAATTACCTTTATCCCTATTCTCTTCGCCTTATGGATCTTGACCTGTGTTGAACCTGTGCTGAGTTAGCGTACACGCCTATGTTCACACAGTCCTGGTGTCTATCTACGAGTGTGATCTATGGTGGTGATTGCTGATGACAGCCCAGTATAGGTTTGAGAGGCAATAGTTCAAACCCCAGCCCTACCTCTCCGCTCCCCATCCTCATCTCTCCAGGCTCTCCAAGACTCATCCACCCTGGATCATTGTTGATGGAACCATTGATCCCCTTAATGGGCCAAGGTTAATTAAAAGCAATTAGTCATGTCCTGCACCTATATTGTGGGGAGTAACCTATAGACAACTCTTATCTATGCCTGAGGCTCTGATCCTGTTGAAATCTATTCTGCTACTTCATATAATATGTGCACACACATATTAACATCAAATCTAACATAATAAATAATAACTAAGGTATGTCAAATATGAAAGATGTCACCAGACAGTGATATGATAATACTGTATGTTTTGTTTATATAGTAGATGTTATACAGTACCAGTGTATGATATCATTTGTAATATTCAGCGTGAGACAGGACAACAAGGGAAATCCTTTTATATCCATGTAATGAAAAGAGCAGCAGTCAGTCCTTCCACGGACCCTGTAGATGGTCTCTCACCTGAATGTCAGGCTAAATGTCACTGACTGTGAGCTTTGGTGCCATATCAGAGGCATGCCTGCGATCCATAAATAAACTCCATTATTCCCCAGGCCCACCACACCATCAAAGATAAGTACAAACAACACCTTCAAAACAGCCTTAACAGCCCTAGAAAGGTCACAATAGTTTCTTCTTACATTAATTAGATTTAGTTTCCTGCATGAGAGGGAAAAGATTGGGGTTCATGTTGTCCTTGAGACACGCTAAGTCAGTGTAGGAAATGAGGTTAATGATTGAGATTCATGTTTCAGTGACTCAGTGCCTGGCAGTAGAAATGGAAGATGTTTAAACTGAAATAATAACCTTCAGTGAATTTTACGGTTTGTGTTTCTTTAGCATACAGTAGATTGGATAGTAAAATGCCTGCCACCGTTTTCAAACCTGAGAGATGATCTTTATGATACAGTTTATGAGATTTATTCCAGTGGCATTGGATTGCATCTAAATTCTCTCAAACAACTTGAAATCCACTTAAATGGGAAACAGGAAATTGCACTTTATCAAAGAATCGGATGCGTCTTCCTAATACAAAACAATGAAATGTAAAACGAAAATGTAACAAAAATGTATTTTCCACTTAGCAACTATTTCAAAAAGTGGCAACCAATAAAAAATGGCTTTGTTTTATTGTACTTGAGAAAAACTCACGAAAGGAAATATCAACAGAAGCCGTTGTTGTTCTAGTGCTGAATATTAACTAAAGGCTTTGAATTATACCCATAACAATTTAGAACCACTAATTACTGTAAAAGACTGGTCTAAATGGATAATTCACTGGAAACAAAAAACAGCTACAGTGGGGAGAACAAGTATTTGATACACTGCTGATATTGCAGGTTTTCCTACATACAAAGCATGTAGAGGTCTGTAATTTTTATCATAGGTACACTTCAACTGTGAGAGACGGAATCTAAAACAAAAATCCAGAAAATCACATTGAATGATTTTTAAGTAATTAATTAGCATTTTATTGCATGACATAAGTATTTGATACATCAGAAAAGCAGAACTTAATATTTGGTACAGAAACCTTTGTTTGCAATTACAGAGATCATACGATTCCTGTAGTTCTTGACCAGGTTTGCACACACTGCAGCAGGGATTTTGGCCCACTCCTCCATACAGACCTTCTCCAGATCCTTCAGGTTTCGGGGCTGTCGCTGGGCAATACGGACTTTCAGCTCCCTCCAAAGATTTTCTATTGGGTTCAGGGCTGGAGACTGGCTAGACCACTCCAGGACCTTGAGAAGCTTCTTACGGAGCCACACCTTAGTTGCCCTGGCTGTGTGTTTCGGGTCGGTGTCATTCTGGAAGACCCAGCCATGACCCATCTTCAATGCTCTTACTGAGGGAAGGAGGTTGTTGGCCAAGATCTCGCGATACATGGCCCCATCCATCCTCCCCTCAATAGGGTGCAATCGTCCTGTCCCCTTTGCATAAAAGCATCCCCAAAGAATGATGTTTCCACCTCCATGATTCACAGTTGGGATGGTGTTCTTGGGGTTGTACTCATCCTTCTTCTTCCTCCAAACACAGCGAGTGGGGTTTAGACCAAAAAGCTCTATTTTTGTCTCATCAGACCACATGACCTTCTCCCATTCCTCCTCTGGATCATCCAGATCGTCATTGGCAAACTTCAGACGGGCCTGGACATGCGCTGGCTTGAGCAGGGGGACCTTGCGTGCGCTGCAGGATTTTAATCCATGACGGCGTAGTGTGTTATTAATGGTTTCCTTTGAGACTGTGGTCCCAGCTCTCTTCAGGTCATTGACCAGGTCCTGCCGTGTAGTTCTGGGCTGATCCCTCACCTTCCTCATGATCATTGATGCCCCACGAGGTGAGCTCTTGCATGGAGCCCCAGACCGAGGGTGATTGACCTTCATCTTGAACTTCTTCCATTTTCTAATAATTGCACCAACAGTTGTTGCCTTCTCACCAAGCTGCTTGCCTATTGTCCTGTAGCCCATCCCAGCCTTGTGCAGGTCTACAATTTTATCCCTGATGTCCTTACACAGCTCTCTAGTCTTGGCCATTGTGGAGAGGTTGGAGTCTGTTTGATTGAGTGTGTGGACAGGTGTCTTTTATACAGGTAATGAGTTCAAACAGGTGCAGTTAATACAGGTAATGAGTGGAGAACAGGAGGGCTTCTTAAAGAAAAACTAACCGGTCTGTGAGAGACGGAATTCTTACTGGTTGGTAGGTGATCAAATACTTATGTCATGCAATAAAATGCAAATTAATTACTTAAAAATCATATAATGTGATTTTCTGGATTTTTGTTTTTGATTCCGTCTCTCACAGTTGAAGTGTACCTATGATAAAAAATTGCAGACCTTTTCATGCTTTGTAAGTAGGAAAACCTGCAAAATCGGCAGTGTATCAAATACTTGTTCTCCCCAATGTACGTTCATAGCTATAAAATGGAGACAAAAAGTGCTGCAGAGTTTTAAAGCTAGAATCCTTAGTTGCTACATCCATTTTTGAACTTATAAATTAATATATATCCATCTTGAAGAATATCACTTATAAATGCCTCATGAGCTTAGTTCAACTGTTGTACCCCATCAGAAACCAAAACATAAGCTTGTTTGTAAACAAAGTACATGTACACAAACACTTTATGGCCTCAAATCACGGTTAAAACTCACATTTCTGTATCTTGGATGGTTACAGTAGTCCTTGCGTCCATATCTCTGTCTATGAATTTGAGAAAGGTTACATTTACCCAGACACGTCTTCAGATTTTTACCAAAACAGAGGCGTTATTGCTTTGTTATTGTTAAATTTAAGGATTCTAACATTAATTAGGTTATAAATAAAGACTAAAGTAGTTGTCCTATCAAATCTTTGTTCATATGGATGTGAAATGACTAGTCACCCAGGAGAATCATGTTGAGGAAGAATCAACACCCATCCCCCAGCTCTGAAAAAACAGCAGACCTTGTCACAGTTGGGTAGCCCTGCCTGGCGCCCCAACCTCCTCTGGCTATTCTGGCTTTACTTGATCGCTGTGTCCACACTTCCACGGCTCTCTCTCTCCCTCTCACAATATATCAATAATGACTCCACATTCAGACTCAGAGACACACATCTGCACAAAGCCTGTTCTCTATTGCAAAGCATATTCTCTATTTCCCAAACTCGGTCCTGGGTCCCCCTTAGGTGCACGTTGTTTTTGTCCCTAGCACTGCACAGCTGATTAAAATCATCAAAGCTTGATGATGAGTTGGTTATTTGTATCAGCTGTGTAGTGCCAAGTTTGGGAAACCCTGCTCTATTGGCACACGTAAATATTGAGTCTGACTGGGATGACCTGTGTCCCTAGCAACAGAGTTACCGGAGTCATGGTTTGGTACAGTAGACATGCAGAACCTCATTAAAACACATGGGCTGCATCTGAAATGGCTCCCTAGTCCTCTATGCAGTGCACTTCTGACCAGAGCCCATAGGTATCTGTTCAAAAGTAGTGCACTATGTTAGGAATAGGGTGCCTTTTGGGACACAGACATAGGACTTTCTCTCCTCTATAATTAGTGACTCACTCCTGTCCAGTGTCTGCTTAATGACGTCCAACATCAAGTAAAAAGAGAAAAAGAGTCACCAAAAAGTCACATTTTTGCCACATATTCCACGTAATAATTTTAGGGGCTCAACATTTTCAGTCAATAAAAAAGGTCTGGAGCCAAACATGGTGGCCAGACGGTTTTATTGCCTTCTGGGATTATACAAGCCAGGCTGAAAAATGAAAGTGCATAGTCACGGTTAACAGCTAGCTACCAGTCCTCTGATCCTCATTGCTAGAGTGACACACTTTCATGACCCCTCCTCTCCAGGTAGCACAGCCAGGGGTCAATTGAAAAGCCATGGGTCCAAACGGCAGCGTGGCCAAAAGAGAGCTGCCACATAGCATTTGTTCTGCTGTCACCACGGGAGCCGCTTGGAGATTTAGCTAATTGAAAGAGCTCAATAACTTAGTCACCCTTGAGGGCATATAAAGCCGTCTTTGTCTGAAAGCCATTTTTAGTTGAGGCATAATCTAAAATGATTTGCTTTTTACTCTATGCACAGTAACAGTCACCTAAGTCATCTCTCACTAGGCATTATTACACCATACGAATCTGTCTCGTTTCATCTTCTTGGATCATGTGAATATACTCCACAACTTCCTTTTGAAGTTGTGTGATAAAAACAAGCACTAACTGGTCTAAAAGAGGGTTCCAACCCTGACAGCACAGCGAGGGAGGAGACAAGGGCCAAGGTTAACAATGTCCAATCTGATTCACATGGTAAACATCTAACCCTCATGATGCCCTCTATAAGGTACTGTATGATGTAGCGCAAATGGCTCTCTATTTCCTATGTAGTGCACTATGGGCTCTTGTCAAAAGTAGTGCACTACATAGGAAATAGGGTGCCTGCCTTTTGGGACAGGGCCACAGTAAGTCTTGACCAGCTCCTCTCTCTCTCAATGTCTGGTCCTTTTCCAAGTTAATTTTCTTCTCTCAGTGTGAACAGCAGGCAGTGCCATGTGATTGGTCAGCGGGGAGTAAATTGGGATCATTATTGCAGGTAAACTCAGTGAGCATGAAGGTTCAACCTGACAGGAGTAATGTTGTGAAAGTAGCTGATTTGATGATGGAATATTCCTCTCCAGTCCTCCCCTCCTCTCTCCCTCAGACGGGACCAGTCAAGGTCAGAATGTTGCCTAACCTGATTATACCTAACGTTCCAGACAATGGATTATATCTGCCTCTATAACGTCCCGTTATGCCCCAAGTCTCAGACCTGAGAGGCACCCTATTTCCTTTGTAGTGCACTACTTTTGACCTGGGCTCATAGGGCTCTAGTCAAATGTAGTACACTACATAGGGAGTAGAGTTCCATTAGGGACAAATCCACTGCCTGCAGAAGAAGGGTCAGCCAGTCTCCTCTCCTTCCTCCTAAACTCTAGACCAGCGCAGCGTGAGTGCAGCACAGGCCAGTGTTAAGTCCCTGTAATTAGGACTTCACGCTGCTCACCTTTAAAGGCCTCTAGATGGGGCCTCTCACATCCCCTCCCGTTATATGTCATGTCATTTATTAGTTTGACATCAGTTGTGTTTTCACCTCATCTTCCCCTCCACTGTCACACATGTCTGGGTTTTCTTGTGGAACAATGGTATTATTTTGCTCCCTTTGTTTGATTTTCGTATTTTATCATCTACCATGCTGGATACTGTACTGATTGTGTTTAATTAAGTCAAAAGTGCCTCTGTCTTACAATGGACAAACCTTAAAACTAGTATGTATCTTTAAGGCCAAACTTTCCTAAAATACAAGGCCAACAAAAGTAGTTCAAGAGAGCAAGTTCCAAGCAGTAATTGAGTAGTGAAAGCAGGCATATAGCACTGTCAGTGCATTAGGGTTTTGAACTTATATCTGAGACAACAATCTCAAGTGGTGCTCAAACAAAACCGACAACTCTCTTGGCTGTGAGCCTCTTCATCAAAGCAGGAGTCATATGATGTGTGGTGTCAAGTGTACAAAGGCACAGCTGGCAGTAGAGAAGAGCAAGGAGACAATCATAGACACTATAATAAGTGTCCTATATGGAGACAATACTGTCAGTCCGTCAAGCAAACAGACAGCAGAGCACTATGTTTGAGAGGAGGGATGAGACATGGAGTGTGTGGTGTGGTGTCTACTCCTGCTACTCCTCAGCTGTCTGTCAGGAGGATTGCCTGTCTGTTTTGAGTGACAGACAGCCAGCGGACAGGTGGAATAAACACAGCTTTAATGCTAAGGATAACAGCAGCTGATCTCTGAAGAACAACAAAATGGCCGACAGACAACCTCTCAGGCAGCCAGGGGAAATCACTAGACAGATGGTGCTCTCTGGCACCCTATTGCAGTGTAGTGCACTACTTTTGAACAGAGATGAGTCCTGGTCAAAAGTAGGGTGTCATTTGGGATGCACACTAATTCTGACTATCTTCGCTAGTTTGTTGCGTCAGTCAGGACAATTATGTCTTAGGATATCGGAATGTATTATGTTCCTTTTGGTCAAATACATTACCCAGTTATGTACTGTATGGACAGTATATTTAACACCAGGCCAATCCTACTACTATAGTAGTATCTGAGCCTCCACCTCCACCTGCTCTCCCTTGTTCTGTTGTTTTTTTTGTAGGCTATTTTCCAGGGACCATTGCAGTGTTTGGGCCTGAAGGATTGAAATGCATTGAGGATTATATGTGCTCCAGCACTGAGAACAATGTCGGGGATGTGGGGGTCTTGTAACGTCCCAGTGCGATTACTGCCCACCCATTCTAATCCCAGCCCCTTGCATACCATGAGGGCAATTAGAGGTTGATCCATAAGGGGCTTAATCCGACCTATGTGAAAGCATGCAGCTCTCTGCCCCTGCCTGCCTTCATTGCAGCATGTCAATGTTTTTGTGTTGAAGTAGCTTAGCCTGGTCCCAGATTTTGTTGTGCTCTTTCCAAGTGACAAGGATTTAGCATGATAGCACAAACAGACTGGCACTCAGGCTAGCTACTGCAGGCCTGGGATGTAGATATGCATAATGGTGGATTTTATTAAAGGGGCATTTGGCTCATGGCTGTCATAAAACCCTGATAGACAGACCTATGGTATCCAAAGACAGTACCGACCATACTGCACATCTGGACTCTGAGAATAGACACAATATGCCTGAAGTAGATTATGGTAGTACTGTCCACTGAGGGATACTGCACAGTCATGGCCAAAAGTTGAGAATGACACAAATATGAATTTTCACAAAGACTGCTGCCTCAATTTGTATGATGGCAATTTGCATATACTCCAGAATGTTATGAAGAGTGATCAGATGAATTACAATTAATTGCAAAGTCCCTCTTTGCCATGCAAATGAACTGAATCCCCCAAAAAACATTTCCACTGCACTTCAGCCCTGCCACAAAAGGACCAGCTGACATCATGTGAGTGATTCTCTCGTTAACACGGGTGTGAGTGTTGACGAGGACAAGGCTGGAGATTACTCTGTCATGCTGATTGAGTTTGAATAACAGACTGGAAGCTTTAAAAGGAGGGTGGAGCTTGGAATCATTGTTCTTCCTCTGTCAACCATGGTTACCTGCAAGGAAACACGTGCCGTCATTATTGCTTTTCACAAAAAGGGCTTCACAGGCAAGGATATTGCTGCCTGTAAGATTGCACCTAAATCAACCATTTATCAGATCATCAAGAACTTCAAGGAGAGCAGTTCAATTGTTGTGAAGAAGGCTTCAGGGCGCCCAAGAAAGTCCAGCAAGTGCCAGGACTGTCTCCTAAAGTTGATTCAGCTGCGGGATCGGGGCACCACCCCGACTGATATTCTGCAAAAGGTACAGGGATTGGACTGCTGAGGACTGGGGTAAAGTCATTTTCTCTGATGAATCCCCTTTCCCCTTTCCGTCTGGGGCATCTGGAAAAAGCTTGTCCGGAGAAGACAAGGTGAGCGCTACCATCAGTCCTGTGTCATGCCAACAGTAAAGCATCCTGAGACCCTTCATGTGTGTTGTTGCTTCTCAGCCAAGGGAGTGGGCTCACTCACAATTTTGCCTAAGAACACAGCCATAGATAAAGAATGGTACCAACACATTCTCTGAGAGCAACTTCTCCCAATCATCCAGGAACTGTTTGGTGACTAACAATGCCTTTTCCAGCATGATGGAGCACCTTGCCATAAGGCAAAAGTGATAACTAAGTGGCTCGGGGAACAAAACATCAATATTTTGGGTCCATGGCCAGGATACTCCCCAGACCTTAATCCCATTGAGAACTTGTGGTCAATCCTCAAGAGAAGGATGGACAAACAAAAACCCACAAATTCTGACAAACTCCAAGCACTGATTATGCAACAATGGGCTGTCATCAGTCAGGATGTGGCCCAGAAGTTAATTGACAGCATGCCAGGGCGGATTGCAGAGGTCTTGAAAAACACTGCAAATATTGACTCTTTGCATCAACTTCATATAATTGTCAATAAAAGCCTTTGACACTTAGGAAATGGTTGTAATTATACTTCAGTATTACATAGTAACATCTGACAAAAATATCTAGACACTGAAGCAGCAAACTTTGTGGAAATTAATATTTGTGTCATTCTCAAAACTTTTGGCCACAACTGTAAGCTCCCATCACTCTCCACCCTCTCTTTAAAACTTTGTGACAAACACAGCTATCTTCTCATCCAGCAGAGAGAGAGAGAGAGAGAGAGAGAGCAGGCTGGGAACAGCACAGCTACGGTAGAGTATAATCTGTGAAAGGCCCTCAGTCTGAAAACCTTCATTGTCTTTACTCCCAGTCTCAGAGGAGGTGCTCAGTACAAAAGGGCTTTTGTTGTGCTGTCCTTGCCTAGTCTTTTACCGAACACAACCCTTTAGCCGAAAACAATGAATATCCACTGATTCATTCAAACAAAAACGGCTGCTTCTTTCTTTCCTAAATTGCCCTGTTCATTTCACGGGTATTTGTCAAAGAAGTTTCACGCATGCAAATTACTTAAAGTACTCCACATTCAGCCACATGTATGATTTGAAAAGGTCAAGTGACTAGGGGAGTATAGAAACACATTCTTTTAGTAGATACTGCATGTTTTCAGGCTTACATGATGTCTGCCAAACACTTAAAGAAAGAGAAATGGCAGTTTTATAGAGAGGGGAGGGAAATGGTGAAAAACAAAGGCTTCAGAAGTAAACCCTTAACCCTCTCCATGGCCTGGCCTGCTTTATGAAGTGCACTGAACCAAGTCGCCGTGGAGACAGCACTCCACTGCTGATGTATGGAGAACCTTTTTCGCCCCGCTCTCCCCCTCGTCTGGCGCCCCGTCTCTCTCTCACGGTCAGAGGTGCAGCACTGACCCATGTGTTCATCTGGGACTGAGGGGGTTCCTGTTTCCAAACTGGGCAGTATGACCAGATCACGACACCCATCCGACAGACAGCAGAGAGTTGCTTCTCACTCTGCCATGACATCTCTGCTGTAGGTGTTCTGCAGTCCACAGTCCTCGTTACATCACATCAAGAAGAGCTGGCCTGGCCGGGGGTGGACCTTGACAACATTTTTGTTGTAACTGTGCTGCACTCTCCCAACCTCTGCAGCATTTAGTTATTTCCGAGCCCATGAGCCCAAACAATTTCTCTGTTCAGCTATGTCAGCTGTGGCCTTTGATGTTTTCTCCCTGGTACACTGCTTGTGTTAATTAGCTAATAATTGTTGGGTTGTTTATGGAAAGACTCAAACATTGGGTGGGGTCTACAAAGAATGTTGAAAGTTTTGGCTGCTGTATATATAACAAGTTAACAAAAGCAAAACACATTCGCTGACAGATTCATTAAGCGTGAAAAAAACACAAACCAAGAAAAAAAAACTCTCGCAGACAGCTGCAAGAGAGACAGAGAGAGAGAGAACAACTGAAGCCCACCAACAGAGCTATTTACTCCTGCAGCCTGTACAAACATGCAGATACTGTAGTAACAATGATGAATTTGGCCAGGGTTATCCAGGTCAAGTGACAGTAATAGAGCGGTGTGTTTGGAACGGCCGGGGCCACTGTGGCCAGTCAAGTGATGAATGCAGAGTTAGGCTGTATCGCAAATGGCTCCTTATTCTGTATGTAGTGGGCCCAGGTCAAAAATAGTGTACTATATAGGGAATAGGGTGCAATTTGGGATAGACTCCAAGACTGAAAGAGGGGAGATTTCAGTCTGACATACTAGATCTGGTTTCTCTCTTTATCTGGGCTGGAGGGGAGTGAGTGTCACTCTGGCTTAGTTGAATAACAGACAATGATACTCTTCATGCCACCTCCAGAAGCAGGTTAACACAGAGGATTAGATACTAACACTTAGAGGAAGAAGAGGCCAAATTGAAGATCTGAGCTGGCATACGACAGAACGATTACGTAACAAAGGGGCCTTTTTTGTGAACATCATGCAGTTTGATACAATACTTTTTTTTGCATTTAACATGGTAAATAAAAGTGGGATATGAACACATTACACCATATTCTATTGAATTCAATCCAAAGTGCAGAGGAAACACCCGCTCTGAAACTTCATGGAATAAGGCTTTATTTTTTCACCAAATCAAGGTCAATATAAGAATGGGACTCATCTCGCAGCAATCACTCAAGACCTCATTGGTGACTAATGGGCTTGGGGACAGGTTCAGAAACCAAACCCAACCATCTATCCCAGTACAGGTGTGATCCATTTGTCCATCAGAGAGTGGGTCTATTCTGTAGGCCATTGATAGAGAGGGTGCCGAATGAGACAGGAGAGGGGTGATGGGTCAGCAACTGATCAACAAAGGTGTGGGCAGTGGAGGCTGCTGAGGGTGACAGAGATAGATGGGTTAGGGTCTGAGAGAGGGGAACACCTTTGTCCATTCAAAGTGGATGCAAATGGAACCTTATTCCCTATATAGTGCACTACTTTTGATCCGGGCCCCTCGGGCGCTCCACACTTTGCTTCTGTCCAATAGGGCAATGGTTAAAAGTAGTGCACTATATAGGGAATAGGATGCCATTTGAGACACACAGTTCAGCCTCTTCCAATGCAATCAGATTACACTTTATGGGCCAAGAAAAAAAACTATTAGTTGAAAAACAAACAACCTGTTCTTATTATACCCATAAAGCTCTTGTTTGTTCCTGATATGTGATTTGAGGTTAAAGATATTGCTGACTATCACTGCAACAGAGATGGGAATATAAACCTATGGGTCAACACAGTTCAGTATGATTCAGATAAGATATTCTTATTACAAACAGATAACTAATTAATTGGCAACCAAATAATTAGTCACAAACTTTTGAGCACTAATATCTGTATAAATCTACTAGCCCCGGCCCGCTAGATTTTCTGAAAGCTGTGTCCCCTGCTCGCCTAGCATATTAGTGACTACCGAACGGCACCCTGACTCACCTATCGCTGCTCTTTTGACCCTATGATCACTCGGCTACACAGCTGATGTTCCCTGGAATGTTTCAATAACACGGTACCTCATTTTGTTTACCTGTCGGCCCCAGCCTCGAACTCAGGTCCCGTATGTACCTAACTAACCCGCTCTGCCCATTCATCACCATTTACCAGTTGTCTTAGCTCTCCTGAACAACACCTGTGTTTGCTTTATGCCTCTCTCTAATGTCAATATGCCTTGTCTACTGCTGCCTTGGCTAGTTCTTATTATTTTATTTCACTGTAGAGCCCTCAGTCCCACTCAAAATGCCTTAGATAGCTATTTTGTCCCACCACACACACGTGCGGAGACCTCACCTGGCTTAATAACTGGTGCCTCCAGAGACGAAACCTTTCTCATCGTCACTCAACGCCTAGGTTTACCTCCACTGTACTCACATCCTACCATACCATTGTCTGTACATTATGCCCTGAATCTATTCTACCACGCCCAGAAATCTGCTCATTTGATTCTTTCCCCAACGCACAAGACGACCAGTTCTTATAGCCTTTAGCCGTACCCTTATCCTACTCCTCCTCTGTTCCTCTGGTGATGTAGAGGTTAGCCCATGCCCTATAGCCCCCAGTTCCACTCCTATTCCCCAGGCACTATCTTTTGTTGACTTCTGTAACCGTAAATGCATTGGATTCATGCATGTTTGTCACGACTCCTACCGAAGGTGGCTCCCCTTCCTGTTCGGGTGGCGCTCGGTGGTCGTCGTCACCGGCCTACTAGCTGCCACTGATCCTTTTTTTCCCCCTTGTCTGTTTATTCGTTACACCTGTGTTTAGTTAGGTTAATTGGTTGGGCATTATTATCCAGCCGGCCCGCCTGCTGGGTGTGCAGGATTGTTTTCTGTGTACTTTTGTGCACACCTGTAAGTCATGGTCTTGCGTGTACGTGTGTTGTTCTGGACAGTTTAGTTCCCCTGTGTTTTGGGGCATTTGTTTGAGTGGCGTCATTTTCACCTGTGTGGTGAATAAAAAAGTATCGCTACTCTGAACTCTCTGTTTCCTGCGCCTGACTTCTTCCTCCACTCCACCCCGGGCATTACAATGTTAACATCAGAAGCCTCCTCCTTAATTTTGTTTTATTCACTGCTTTAGCACACTCCGCCAACCCTGATGTTCTAGCCATGTCTGAATCCTGACTTAGGAAGGCCACCAAAAATTCTGAAATTTCCATCCCCAACTACAACATTTTCAGCCAAGAACTGTCAAAGGGGGTGGAGTTGAAATCTACTGCAGAGATAGTCTGCAGAGTTCTGTCATGCTATCCAGGTCTGTGCCCAAACAGTTCGAGCTTCTACTTTTAAAAATGCACCTTTCCAGAAATAAGTCTCTCACTGTTGCCACCTGCTATAGACCCCCCACAGCCCCCAGCTGTGCCCTGGACACCATATGTGAATTAATTGCCCCACATTTATCTTCAGAGTTTGTACTGTTAGGTGACCAAAACTGGGATATACTTAACACCCTGACCATCCTACAATCTAAGCTAGATGCCCTCAATCTCACACAAATGATCAAGGAACCTACCAGGAACAACCCTAAATCCGTAAACACGGGTACCCTCATAGATACAATCCTGACCAACCTGCCCTCTAAATACACCTCTGCTGTCTTCAACCAGGATCTCAGCGATCACTGCCTGCATCCGTAAAATGACCACCCCTCATCACTGTCAAACACTCCCTAAAACACTTTAGCGAGCAGGCCTTTCTAATACCTGACCCAAGTATTTAATTTTTTTTACCTTTATTTAATTAGGCAAGTCAGTTAAGAACAAATTCTTATTTTCAATGACGGCCTAGGAACAGTGGGTTAACTGCCTGTTCAGGGGCAGAACGACAGATTTGTACCTTGTCAGCACGGGGGTTTGAACTTGCAAACCTCCGGTTACTAGTCCAACACTCTAACCACTAGGCTACCCTGTATCCTGGAAGGATATTGACCCCATTCCGTCAGTAGAGGATGCCTGGTTATTCTTTAAAAGTGCTTTCTTCACCATCGTAAATAAGCATGTCCCATAAAAAAAAATTTGAACTAAGAACAGATATAGCCCTCGGTTCTCTCCAGACTTGACTGCCCTTGACCAGCACAAAAACATCCTGTGGCATACTGCATTAGCATCGAATAGCCCCTGCGATATGCAACTTTTGAGCTAAGTTAGGAACCAATACACAGGCAGTTAGGAAAGCAAAGGCTAGCTTTTGCAAACAGAAATTTGCATCCTGTACCACAAACTCAAAAAGGTTCTGGGACACTGTAAAGTTCATGGAGAATAAGAGCACCTCCTCCCAGCTGCCCACTGCACTCAGGCTAAGAAACACTGTCACCACCGATAAATCTACGATAATCGAGAACTTCAATAAGCATTTTTCTAAGGCTGGCCATGCTTTCCACCTGGTTACCCCTACCCCGGTCAACAGCCCTTCACCCCCCACAGCAACTTGCCCAAGACTCCCCATTTCTCCTTAACCAAAATCCAGATATCTGATGTTCTGAAAGAGCTGTAAAATCTGGACCCCCTACAAATCAGCTGGGCTAGACAATCTGGACCCTCTTTCTAAAATTATCCGCCGCAATTGTTGCACCCCTATTACTGGCCTGTTCAACCTCTCTTTCGTATAGCCTGAGATCCCTAAAATTGGTAAGCTGCCGAAGTCATCCCCCTCTTCAAAGGGGGAGACACTCTAGACCCAAACTGTTACAGACCTATATCTATCATACCCTGCCTTTCTAAAGTCTTCGAAAGCCAAGTTAACAAACAGATCACCGTACCTTCTCCGCTATGCAATCTGGTTTCCGAGCGGGTCATGGGTGCACCTCAGTCAAGCTCAAAGTCCTCAACGATATCATAACTGCCATCGATAGAAGACAATACTGTGCAGCCATCTTCATTGACCTGGCCAAGGCATTCGACTCTGTCAATCACCACATTCTTATCGGCAGACTCAACAGCCTTGGTTTCTCAAATGACTGCCTCGCCTGGTTCACCAACTACTTCTCAGATAGAGTTCAGTGTGTTAAATTGGAGGGTCTGCTGTCCGGACATCTGGAAGTCTCTATGGGGGTGCCACAGGGTTCAATTATTAGGCTGACCCAATTCTCTTTATACATCAATGATGTCACTCTTGCTGCTGGTGATCCTCTGATCCACCTCTACGCAGACGACACCATTCCGTATACTTCTGGCCCTTCTTTGGACACTGTGTTAACAATCCTCCAGACGAGCTTCAATGCCATACAACACTCCTTCCGTGGCCTCCAACTGCTCTTAAATGCTAGTAAAACTAAGTGCATGCTCTTCAACCGATTGCTGCCCGCACCCTCCCGCGCAACTAGCATCACTACTCTGGACGGTTTTGACCTAGGATATGTGGACAACTACAAATACCTAGGTGTCTGGTTAGACTGTAAACTCTCCTTTTAGACTCGCATCAAGCATCTCCAATACAAAATTAAATATAGAATCGGCTTCCTATTTCGTAACAAAGCCTCCTTCACTCATGCTGTCAAACATACCCTTGTAAAACTGACTATCCTACCGATCCTTGCTTCGATGTCATTTACAAAATAGCCTCCAACACTCTACTCAACAAATTGGATGCAGTCTATCACAGTGCCATCTGTTTTGTCACCAAAGCCCCATATACTACTAACAACTGCGACCTGTATGCTTTCGTTGGCAGGCACTCACTTCATATTCGTCGCCAAACCCACCGGCTCCAGGCCATCTATAAGTCTTTGCTAAGTAAAGCCCCGCCTTATCTCAGCTCACTGGTCACCATAGCAGCACCCACCCGTAGCACGCGCTCCAGCAGGTATATTTCACTGGTCATCCCCAAAGCCAACTCCTCCTTTGGCCGCCTTTCCTTTCAGTTCTCTGCTGCCAATGACTGGAACGAATTGCAAAAATCACTGAAGCTCGAGTCTTATATTTCCCTCACTAACTTTAAGCATCAGCTATCAGAGCAGCTGACCGATCTTTGCACCTGTACACACATCTGCAAATTGCCCACCCAACTACCTCATCCCTATATTGTCATTTCTTTTTTCTCTCCTTTACACCCCAGTATTGCTACTTGCACATTAATCTTCTGCACATCTATCACTCCAGTGTTTAATTGCTAAATTGTAATTATTTCGCCACTATGGCCTATTTATTGCCTTACCTCCCTAATCTTACTACATTTGCACACACTGTATATAGATTTTTCTATTGTGTTATCGACTGTGCGTTTGTTTATCCCATTTATCCCGTTTGTTAACTCTGTGTTGTTTGTGTCACACTGCTTTGCTTTATCTTGGCCAGGTCGCAGTTGTAAATAGTTGTTCTCAACTGGCCTACCTGGTTAAATGAAGGTGAAATAAAATGTAAAAAATAATATAAAATAATCTAATGCACTGTGACAATTTCAGACCAAAAAAATACAAAACATTTGTTTTTTTAATAAAGAATAAAAAAAGCCAGCATATTTTCAAAACAATAACATTGACTATGATTCTGGCCTGCTTAGTACTACCCATGTAATTTTCCAGTGAAATACAATTTTCAGGTACATTGTAACTTAAGTTGCTACAAGAGTCTGTGTGTATAAGGCTAAACAATTCACCTTAAGTCAACTGTGCTGGTTTAAAAACAAGCAACAAAATCATAAATATTAAAAAGAAGGACATAAAAAGGCATTAGGCACCAACCTTTCTCTCCAGGGGCCTTCAGGACTTAAATCAACACATGAATCATCACACATAAAAACCATGAACATATATACATAAGCAGAAGAATAAACCATAAAGGATTCAAATGAAATGAAGGCAGTATAGGCACAACAATAACTTAATATATTTCCATTCCAAAGAAGGTCAAGTTGAAAACAAAAGCTTTGCCAAATTAAACATTCAATCACTTTCTTCCACTCCCAATGAAATTACATGTCAAAGGTCAGCCTGTATTTGGACAAATGTTCAAAACAGGGAGTAAAACCAAGCTAACCTCACATTGTGTGTACAGACAAACAGTCAAAGACATGAGAATCTATCCCTGCATTGTATCTAGCCTACGCGCCCACAACCCCTGGGTGGATGTCTGAGCAGTAGCTAAGCTCAGAAAAGCCTTGAAGCCTTGACTCAAACAGATAAAAACACATGAGTGTGCTTGCATACACAGATGCTCTACACGTCACTGAGGTCAAACATTCGCCAAGTCCATCCAGAGAAGAGAAGTTCATTAAAAAGCTAAAACTTTGTGGTGAAGGCTGGGCTTTGAACATGACAGGGTTGGAGTGGCCTAGGCAGCAGGCAGCATGTGGAGTGTGTGTGTGATACGCAAGTGTTTTATGAGCCACCAAAGGGTTGGGAGCAACAAAAAAAAGAAGGATCAAATTAAAAAGAGTGTGCCCTCAATCTGCAAAACCCCAGAAGAAGAAACAAAGAAACCTCAGGCTAAAGCCAAGCCCCATCTTGAAATGCCACAGGGAGATCTCCCCCTCTACAATCCCCTCCTCCAACAGTCAGTGTATACATGCTCCCCTCCACCCGACCAATTGACTGAAGAGATCTTTCCTTTAACGGCGAGGCTTTGGAGAGGTCACTTTGATCCTTTAGTTTCTCAGGTAGAACGAAGCTACCGGCTGAGCAGTAACAGGAAATGGAAGGTCAATACCAGCTAATGGAGATAGAATCACTGGTGATGTCAACCCTTTAGTAGCTACAACCTCATGTCATGGACTCATTCCCAAATGGAATCCTAATTCCCTATATAGTACACTACTTTTGACCAAGGCCCATACGGCCCAAAAGTAGTGCACTATGTACGGAATAGGATGCCATTTGGGACAAAGACCATGTAATGGTGCCTGGTTGTGTACTGGAAAAACCCATCACAGATCACACTGACACACACTGAGTTTTGCCTGTTCCGCCAAAATTCCGGTTCCTATTGCGTCATTCTGATGACAGTCAGGACTATATGGGTGCACCTAATAAACTGGCCACTGAATGTATATGGTATAGGGTGCCATATGGGACACAATCTAGAATGTGCCACCAATGCTAAAGAACAATACACTGTCCTAAGTAGATACAAACCTTGAGATGTATTCCTCCGATGTGCTTAAAAGCGTCTTATCATGTTCCATAGTCCTGACAGTATCACTGTACATCCTGCTCACAACATGTGGATATATTCTATCGTCATCTAGAACCATAAACTTGGCAAATTGCTCCCTTTTTGTCACATTGTTGAATCCTTTTCCCTTTCACATCTGTATAACAGTTTGAAAACTAAAATATAATCTGATTTAGGTGCTCTCAACAGCAACAAGCAATCAGAATGTAACCTTTATGAAAAAGTCATAAAGTCATATGATTACAGGCAATTGTTTTGGAAATGTCATTGAATATGAGGGGTTTGAATTGATGCAACATATGGGCACATAGTTTAGAATTTTCAAAAGGGATAGAAATATTTCACTAATGAGGGCTGAAATGCCAGACTCATGACGTAAGACAGGTGTTTAAATACATAAAACCAGAACGACACAAAGTGAACCACTCACATCTGTTGAAACAACATAGTACAGAGAAACCCTTGCCAAATGAACCCTAGTTCTAAAGTTAAGCGGATAATGACAGCAGATTACTGCCATTCCCAGCCTGCGATCATCTGTTGAGATGCTACGACATTATAACACACTCCATATGGAAGTCATATGGAAGTCCTTGGGGTCAGAGCACACAAATGAGCCGGGAATGTTCATTCTTGTGTAGAAGAGTCTGTTTATTGAATTGACAAATTCTCTATAATATATCTATTTCAACGCCTGTTAAATTATTGTCTCACCGAGTCATTTTGAGCCAAAAGGTATTTTCCAGCTCCCCTGTAGCTCTCAGACATACCACTCTCTGCGTGAGATCACAGACCCATCCATGTGGGACACATACTCGCTGTCTGTGCCGTTGTCATAGCAGTCCTCCGGCAGGTAGGGGGAGCCGTTGGTCACAGTGGGAGTGTGAACGAGCGGCCCTTTGGGGTGGTGGATGTTGTTGTGGTTTTCAACAGGGTAGTAGCTGCCCTCCCGGAGGCCCCTGTGGCCGTCGCCCCAGTCCTCCTTGTCCTTGATGTCATTGGGGTAAATGATGTCCCCTCCCAGTCCCGGCTTGGGTTTCAGCTCCTGGCTGTCCTTGCAGGTAGAGTTGTGCCTGTCCCCGTAGACCTCCTGCAGCTCGTGGGGCTGGAGCACGTCCAGCTGGGACTCCTTCTGCATGTCGGAGGGGCCCAGGTACTGTTTGGTGTAGTAGTCACCCCTGAAGGTCCTCCGCTGGCGCATGAAGCAAGCTCCGCCCAGGATCAGCAGCAACCCCAGGAGCAGGACCCCGCCCACAGCCCCGCCCACTATGGTACCCAGGCTGCTGTCTGACAGGGAGGCCAAGGTGGGGGATGTGAAGTGGCCGCTCGCTCCTCGCCGCTTGTTGGGGGCCATGCTGGTGTCACTGGTGTGCAGGAAGAGGGGAGTAGAGGTGGTGGGGACTGGTGCCGTGGTGGGGGGAGGATCTGAAGGATGGATAGAAGATGGGGGAGAAAGAGAGGGGGTTTAATGGAGGGAGGGAATGGCATGACAGAATTTTTTTTTTTTTAATGTCAGTTAATAATCTGTAGGAATCAATGTCTTTAGTATGAATCTGATTGGTGACACAGTATAATCATTGAATACAGAACAAATAGAATACACTAATGTTTATAACCTGTTAGAAAATGACAGTTTACAAAAAAGCTTAATTGAAATTCTAAGATGTTGTTTTGAAAGAGCATATTAATTAAATAAGTAAAGTGTCTGGACAAACACCAAAGGCTCTGGGCTCTGTAAAAGAGTGAGTGGCTCTGGGCTCTGTAAAGGAATCAGTGGCTCTGGGCTCTGTTAAAGAATGATTGGCTCTGGGCTCTGTAAAGGAGTCAGTGGCTCTGGGCTCTGTAAAAGAGTGAGTGGCTCTGGGCTCTGTTAAAGAGTGAGTGGCTCTGGGCTCTGTTAAAGAGTGAGTGGCTCTGGGCTCTGTTAAAGAGTGAGTGGCTCTGGGCTCTGTTAAGGAGTCAGTGGCTCTGGGCTCTGTTAAAGAGTGAGTGGCTCTGGGCTCTGTTAAGAGTGAGTGGCTCTGGGCTCTGTTAAGGAGTGAGTGGCTCTGGGCTCTGTTAAGGAGTGAGTGGCTCTGGGCTCTGTTAAAGAGTGAGTGGCTCTGGGCTCTGTTAAAGAGTGAGTGGCTCTGGGCTCTGTAAAGGAGTGAGTGACTCTGGGCTCTGTAAAGGAGTGAGTGGCCCTGGGCTCTGTAAAGGAGTGAGTGACTCTGGGCTCTGTAAAGGAGTGAGTGACTCTGGGCTCTGTAAAGGAGTGAGTGACTCTGGGCTCTGTAAAGGAGTGAGTGACTCTGGGCTCTGTAAAGGAGTGAGTGACTCTGGTGGAAAGTAAAGAGAAAATGTGGATTTAAGAGGGGAAGATGACTGTGTGTGTGTGTGTGTGAGTGTGCACGCGTGCATGCGTGTGATTTGTTCTTCCCCTCTCTCTGGGAAGTCATGTGAGAAGATTAAGCAGTGTGTGATCGATGCGAGGTTCCTGCCTCTGATTTGTCCTTCAGTGGCTAGTTACTGTGATGACACCCAGAGCCAGAGAAGACAGCCAATAGAGACACAGAGACAGACAAGGAGAGACAGACAGAGAGACAGAGAGAGGATTACTGTGTCTGAATATTGACCTCCCTTCAGGACAAAAAGCAGCCTGTATCTAGAGACACATGCATAGTGTCACGTAGAGTAGGCCAGATGGCTAAACTGGATAACCTAACCTCTATAAAAATAAAAAGATGGCGGAACCGCAAAAGTTCTTCTGTGCAAAGGTGTTTATTTACAAGTGATTCCGGAACAGAAAATAACAGTACTGCCATCAACGTCTACCTTATGGGACAGCTTAACAACAATGCTGCCCCATCCACAGCTCAATCCAAAAAAAAATCCCCCTTAGAGACTGGAGAGAGGCTCCTTTTGTAGGGCTAGCCCCTCCCCTCAGAACAATTAACCCTAATTAATTAATCAATTAACAATACAAACCTACATTTTCCATGAACTAAACATACTAAAGGATATACATTGCAACACGGTTTTAAACAATATCACAACATAACATTTACAACATTACATCATTACTGACAATATCTTTCAATATGCCCATATGCATTAATGAGCCATTTGGGACAGGCACTATAAAGCCAACCCAATTCCCTTAGCTTGGGTCCTTTTCCAGCATACCCAGAAGCTACAGAGGTGGAGAGAGAGGAACAGAACAAACAAACAATGCTCTCATCCACAACATTGATAAGTATAATAATTATTGTATCTCTCAAATATGAACATTGACAAGTGTGAAATGCATGCACCAAGACAGAAGTTAAATTGTGTGTCGACCCACATTGTTAACTTATGGTATAATGGCGCAGGGAGGAGTGATGAATATGTGTGTGCGTTAAAGAACCAAATGCTGCCCGCGGCCAGTGACGGACTTCTACGTCACACATAGCCTGACTACAAAGACACACTGAAAGCTGCACTAGGACCGCATTGTATCTCCAATTAACACTGGAATCTAAGCTGCACTAGGACTGCTTTGTATCTCCCCTTAATACTGGAGTCTAAGCTGCACTAGGACAGCTTTGTATCTCTCCTTAACACTGGAGTCTTAGCTACGACTGATCAAATGCAATCAGGATGGCAGCAAGCATAACCTTCAGCTAATTACATCATGGCTGCAATTTACCTGACTGAGTGAGAATCTAACTAACCTGCAATTATAAAGCAGTGACTAAGGGACCAGTGATAATCTAAAGGGGGAGAAGGGAGAGGCAGCTCAAGGTCAGTGAGCTGATATATAACGCCTCCTGCTTAGCCTTAAGACAACCACCCCCAACCTCCACGGCTGGACCTCCTCATATCAAATAAAATCTGATTTTTCACATGCTTTGTAAACAACAGTGAAATGCTTACTTACGGGTCCTTCCCAACAATTCAGAGAGGAAAAATGGATAATAGAAAAATAATAATATGAGGAATAAATACACAATGAGTAACGATAACTTGGCTATGTACCCAGGGTACCATTATCGAGTCGATGTGTACGAGGTCATAAGAAATGATGCCGAAAATATTATGTACAAAAAAAGTTTACGCAAAAAAACACACACAAAATAGCAGAATTGGTGAGGAGCCCGTAAGACAGCAGCTATCCACTGCAGTGCCATCTCATCCTGGTAGCTAGAGAGGGACATGGTGTATGATGGGGAGCACTGAGCACAATATAGGCTCCAATAGGCATTCGGAGAGTATTCAGACTCCTTGACTTTTTCCACATTTTGTTATGTTAAAGCCTTCTAAAATGTATTAAATAAAAAAAATACTCATAAATCTACACACAATACCTCATAAGGACAAAGCGAAAACAGGTTTAGACATTTTTGCTAAATTATTACAAATAAAAACTGAAATGCCTTATTTACTTAAGTATTCAGACACCTTGCTATGAGACTCAAAAATTGAGCTCAGGTGCATCCTGTTTCTATTGATCATCCTTGAGATGTTTCTTCAACTTGATTGGAATCCTCCTGTGGTAAATTCAATTGATTGGACATGATTTGGAAAGGCACACACCTGTCTTTACAAGGTCCCACAGTTGACAGTGCATGTCAGAGCAAAAACCAAGCCATGAGGGCGAAGGAATTGTCCATAGAGCGTCGAGACACAGATCTGGGGAAGGGTACAGAAAAATGTCTGCAGCATAGAAGGTCCCCAATAACACAGTAGCCTCCATTCTTATATGGAAGAAGTTTGGAACCACCAAGACTCTTCCTAGAGCTGGCCGCCCAGCCAAACTGAACAATAGGGGGAGAAGGGCCTTGGTCAGAGAGGTGACCAAGAACATGATAGTCACTATGACAGAGCTCCAGAGTTCCTTTGTGGAGATGAGGAAACCTTCCAGAAGGACAACCATCTCTGTAGCACTTCCATACGGAAGCCACTCCTCAGTAAAAGGCACATGACAGACCGCTTGGAGTTTGCCAAAAGGCACCTTAAAGACTCTCAGACCATGAGAAACAAGATTCTCTGGTCTGATGAAACCAAGATTGAACTCCTTGGCCTGAATGCCAAGCATCACATCTGGAGAAAACCTGGCACCATCCCTATGGTGAAGCATGGTGGTGGCAGCATCATGCTGTGGGGATGTTTTTCAGCGGCAGGGACTGGAAGACTAGTCAGGATCTAGGGAAAGATGAATGGAGCAATGTTCAGAGAAATCATTGATGAAAACCTGTTCTAGAGCGCTCAGGATCTCAGACTGGGCCGAAGGTTCACCTTCCAACAGGACAACGACCCTAAGCACACAGCCAAGACAACGCAGGAGTGGCTTTTGGACAAGTCTCTGAATGTCCTTGAGTGGCCCAGCCAGAGCCCGGACTTGAACCCAATCGAACATCTCTGGAGAGACCTGAAAATAGCTGTGCATCGACGCTCCCCATCCAACCTCACAGAGATCGAGTGGATCTGCAGAGGAGAAGGGGAGAAACTCCCCAAACACAGTTTTGCCAAGCTTGTAGCGTCATACCCACGAAGAATCGAGGCTGTAATCTCTGCCAAAGGTGCTTCAACAAAGTACTGAGTAAAGGGTCTACTTATGTAAATTTGTTATTTAAGTTTATTTTTAATACATTAGTAAAAATGTCTAAACTAGTTTTTCCTTTGTCGTTATTGGGTGTGTGTGTATATTGATGAGGAAAAAAACAAGTTAATTTTAGAATTTTAGAATAAGGCTGTAACATAACAAAATGTGGAAAAAGTCAAATGGTGTGAATACTTTCGAATGCACTGTACACCTTGCATGGTCAAAGGTAGTGCACTGTATAGGGAATAGGGTGCCATTTGGGACACAGTCAATGAGATGCTGCTGGTGGGGAGAAACACTTGCAGCGCCATGCAGGGCACTGTGAAAACATCACAGTGTATCCGAGACAGCCACGAAGGAGAAGGGCGGGGGATGATACAACATGCTCTGCCTGCTACTGTGGCTTAGGCCTAGATGCATCTATGTCCACAGGGGCTTAGAGTGAGAGAAGCGGCATATGCCGGACTCCTCCATGTTGTTGGCTTGGAGAGGCTAGATAATTGCTCAGTGCAAGTCCTTCCTGGACAGCGTGTCAAGCAAGCTTTAGATCACGTTCCAAATGGCACCCTATAACCTTTATCGTGCACTACTTTTGACCAAGGTCCATAGGGCTTTGGTCAAAAGTAGTGCACTATATAGCGAATATGGTATAATCTGGGGAGCACTCTTAGTTTTTGAGTGAACAGGGCTCCAGTCCGAACCAGGCCAACTCACAGATGGAGCGTGGTGTAATCATAACAACATACAGGAACTCAAGTCCTTTTGTTCACCTGACCTAAAATTCCTTACAATCACATGCCGCCCATGTTATCTCCCTAGAGAATTCTCATTGGTTATTGTCACAGCTGTGTATATCCCCCCTCAAGCAGATGCCACGACGGCCCTAAAGGAACTTCACTGGACTCTATGTAAGCTGGAAACCATATATAATGAGGTTGCATTTATTGTAGCTGGGGATTTTAACAAAGCAAACTTCTAAATTCTAAATTCTATCAGCATATTGACTGTAGCACTCGCCCGGACAATACACTGGCTACTCTAAATTCCGCGATGCATACATGGCCCTCCCCCGCCCTCCCTTCGGCAAATCCGACCAGAACTCCATTTTGCTCCTACTGTCCTATAGGCAGAAACTCAAACAGGATGTGCCCGTGACTAGAACCATTCAATGCTGGTCTGACCAATCGGAATCCACGCTAAAGATTGTTTTGATCATGCAGACTGGGAAATATTCCTCAGAGAATAACAACGCTGACTCAGTAAGTTTATGAGGAAGTGCATTGGAGATGTTGTACCCACTGTGACTATTAAAACCTACCCTAACCAGAAACCGTGGATAGATCGCAGCATTCACGCAAAACTGAAAGCACAAACCACTGCATTTAACCATGGAAAAAGGACTGGGAATATGGCTGAATATAAACAGTGTAGTTATTCCCTCCGCAAGGCAATCAAACAAGCGAAAGGTCGGTAAAGGGACAAAGTGGAGTCACAATTCAACAGCTCAGACACGAGACATATGTGGCAGGGTCTTCAGGCAATCACGGACTACAAAAAGAAAACCAGCCACGTCACGGACACCGACGTCTTGCTTCCAGACAAACTAAACACATTTTCTTCCCGCTTTGAGTATAATACAGTGCCACCGACACGGCCCAAGGACCGTGGCCGACGTGAGACATTTAAACGTGTAGACCCTCGCAAGGCTGCTGGCCCAGACAGCATCCCTAGCCGTGTCCTCAGAGCATGCGCAGACCAGCTGGCAGGTGTGTTTACAGACATATTCAATCGCTCCTTCCCCCAGTCTGCTTCAAGATGGCCACCATTGTTCCTGTACCCAAGAAGACAAAGATAACTGAACTAAATTACTATTGCCCCATAGCACTCACTTCTTTCATTATGAAATGCTTTAAGAGACTAGTCAAGGATCATATCACCTCTACCTTACCTGCCACCCTAGACCCATTTCAGTTTGCATAACGCCCCAACAGGTCCACAGACGATGCAATCGCCATCACAATGCCCTATCCCATCAGGACAAGAGGAATACTTACATAAGAACGCTGTTCATTGACTACAGCTCAGCATTCAACCCCATAGTACCCTCTAAGCTTGCGGCCCTGGGTCTCAACCCCGCCCTGTGCAATTGGTTGGGTCCTGGACTTTCTATCGGGCCGCCCCCAGGTGGTGACGGTAGGAAACAACATCTCCACTTCGCTGATCCTCAACACTGGGGCCCCACAAGGGTGCGTGCTCAGCCCCCTCCTGTACTCTCTGTTCACCTATGACTGCGTGGCCATGCACGACTCCAACTCAAATCATAAAGTTTGCAGACGACACCACAGTAGTGGGCTTGAATACCAACAGCGACGAGACAGCCTACAGGGAGACAGCCACTCGGAGTGTGGTGTCAGAAAACAATCTCTCACTCAACGTCAACAAAAAGGAGTTGATCGTGGACTTCAGGAAACAGCAGAGGAAGCAACCCCCTATCTACATCAACGGGACAGTAGTGGAGAAGGTGGAAAGTTTTAAGTTCCTCGGCGTGCACATCACGGACAAACTGAAATGGTACACCCACACAGACAGTTTGGTGAAGGCACAACAGCGCCTCTTCAACCACAGGAGGCTGAAGTAATGTGTCTTGTCACCTAAAACTGTCAAACTTTTACAGATGCACAATTAACAGCATACAGTCGTGGCCAAAAGTTTGAGAATGACACAAATATACATTTTCACAAAGTCTGCTGCGTCAGTTTGTATGATGGCAATTTGTATATACTCCAGAATGTTATGAAGAGTGATCAGATGAATTGCAATTAATTGCAAAGTCCCTCTTTGCCATGCAATGAACTGAATCCCTAAAAAACATTTCCACTGCATTTCAGCCCTGCCACAAAAGGACCAGCTGACATCATGTCAGTGATTCTCTAGTTAACACAGGTGTGAGTGTTGACGAGGGCTGGAGATCACTCTTGTCATGCTGATTGCATTTGAATAACTGACTGGAAGCTTCAAAAGGAGGGTGGTGCTTGGAATCATTGTCCTTCCTCTGTCAACCATGGTTACCTCCAAGGAAACACGTGCCGTCATCATTGCTTTGCACATAAAGGGCTTCACAGGCAAGGATATTGCTGACAGTAAGATTGCACCTAAATCAACCATTTATCAGATCATCAAGAACTTCAAGGAGAGCGGTTCAATTGTTGTGAAGAAGGCTTCAGGGTGCCCAAGAAAGTCCAGGAAGCGCCAGGACTGTCTCCTAAAGTTGATTCGGCTGTGGGATCGGGGCATCACCAGTACAGAGCTTGCTCAGGAATAGCAGCAGGCAAGTGTTAGTGCATCTGCACGCACAGTGAGGCGAAGACTTTTGGAGGATGGCCTGGTATCAAGAAGGACAGCAAAGAAGTCACTTCTCTCCAGGAAAAACATTGGGGACAGACTGTTATTTTGCAAAAGGTACATGGTACAGACTGCTGAGGACTGGAGTAAAGTCATTTTCTCTGATGAATCCCCTTTCCGATTGTTTGGGGCATCCGGAAAAAAGCTTGAGAACTTGTGGTCAATCCTCAAGAGGCGGGTAGACAAACAAAAACCAACAAATTCTGACAAACTCCAAGCATTGATTATGCAAGAATGGGCTGCCATCAGTCAGAATGTGGCCCAGAAGTTAATTGACAGCATGCCAGGGCGGATTGCAGAGGTCTTGAAAAAGAAGGGTCAACACTGCAAATATTGACTCTGCATCAACTTCATGTAATTGTCAATAAAAGCCTTTGACACTTATGAAATGTTTGTAATTATACTTCAGTATTCCATAGTAGAATCTGACAAACATATCTAAAGACACTGAAGCAGCAAACTTTGTGGAAATTAATATTTCTGTCATTCTAAAAACTTTTTGCCACAACTGTACTGTCGGGCTGTATCACCGCCTGGTACGGCAACTGCACCACCCTCAACCGCAAGGCTCTTCAGAGGGTGGTGCGGTCTGCACAACGCATCACTGGGTGCAAACTACCTGCCCTCCAGGACACCTACAGCACCCGATGTCACAGGAAGGCCTAAAAGATCATCAAGAACAACAACCACCCGAGCCACTGCCTGTTCACCCTGCTAGCATCCAGAAGGCGAGGTCAGTACAGGTGCATCAAAGCTGGGGCCGAGAGACTGAAAAACAGCTTCTATCTCAAGGCCATCAGACTGTTACAGCCATCACTAACACAGAGAGGCTGCTGTCTACATACAGACTCAAATCATTGGCCACTTTAATAATGGATCACTAGTCACTTGAAATAATGCCACTTTAATAATGTTTACATCTCTTACATTACTCATCTCATATGTATATACTGTATCTTATTGCATCTTGCCTATGCCGCTCGGTCATCGCTCATCCATATATTTATATGTACATATTCTTATTCCATCCCTTTAGATTTGTGTGTATTAGGTAGTTGTCGTGGAATTGTTAGATATTACTGCACTGTCGGCACGAGAAGCACAAGCATTTTGCTACACTCACATTAACATCTGTTAACTATGTGTATGTGACCAATACAATTTGATTTGACCGCCTGCTTTAGCTCCTCCAGCCTGCTCTCCCGCTCTCCTCTCAGTGAGAAACCAGAGAGATTGTATGCCTTGGATGAATGTGTCTAAGAGTAGCAGTCATTATGTTTGGATATAGATTAGAAGAAAGAGGAAAATGGGGAGCACAGTTCTCATGCTCCATACCTAAAGAATAATAGAGGAGCCAAACGTAAAGAGGAGGAGAGGAGAGGGAGACAAGAGGAGCGAGAAGAGGAGGGATGGGGAAGCTGCTGGCTGTGTGTTCTCCAAGCAGTGTTCCCTTGCATCAGAACAGCCCAGTACCGTAGCCAAGTGAGGCCAAATTTATAAAAACTATGTTTCGAGAGCTTTGGGGGGGAAATCCTCTGTATGTTTCGCGAGTCAGACATGAATTAATGTGTATTAAGTTAAAGTAAATATAATTAGTAATCTCTTGATGAGAGAATGGAAACTCCATGCAGCTCTTACAGCAGAGCATGGAGCACACATCCTATTTCATGAGGAGGGAATATACTAGAGTCTGTTACTGTATCTGTATGTAATTCATTGTGTCCAACCCTGACAAATAACCTTGGACAACAAACAAGATAAACAAAAAAGGGCTAAATGTCTGCACACTGTGGTCCCATTGACAAGCAGGCATATTGTTGCATATTAGTGCATACTGTGTTCCCAAAAACAAACAGCGTGAAACACTACCTCTCTTATCACAGATATCTAATGTTGTCATAACCACAAAGGTTTGAACCTTTGGTGCTGATAGTGTGTGTTTATGCTGCTCTTTTCTCCTCTGGTGTCATGGTGGGAGAACTCTGTTTGAAGGGTTTAACGAAGGCCATACTCTCTCACCTTGTATCCAGACGTGAACGTCATGACTGCGTGGACCGATGTCGTTGTACACCTCACACCTGTACAGTCCAGAGTCATTTCTCTCCAGAGGACGAGTGAAACTAAAAGTGTTGTTCACTATATCCACACCGTCAGGCATCGGCCCATCCAACCTGTAAAGAATATACAAACACAGGGATACAAACATTATCTGGATATTACTAGCCAGCAATGATCACAGTAGTGGTGCGTCCAAAATGGCACCCTATTCCCATTATAGAGCACTACTTTTGACCAATGGAGTGCTATTTGTGATGCGGTTTGTGTATAGCATGTTGTGGGGTGTAGTGGGTGGGTAAGCTGCTAGCTAGAGGACCCTGACCTGGTCCAGGAGAAGTGGTGGGCAGGTGGGTTTGCTTTGGCTCCACAGTCCAGCTTCACATTCTCCTGACCAACAAACCAATTCTGATCATATCCCACCACCGTCACCTCAGGAGCAACTGGAAAAGAAGCACAATATCTATGAAAATAACTTTATTCTTTATTCTACAATCGTATTATTCTTTATTACAGTTTTTCTCATGTTGTCAATCATGGCCTTACAATGGCTGAGGCGGGTCGAAGGGTGCAGCCGAATATTGGGAGATCAACCGTGTCCTCAATAGTTCAAACGTTTCAAAGAGAGAACAGGTATGTCCACCAATGTACAGTGCACTGTTACTGTATATAAGCAGTATACTGTATACTTCCTACAATACTTCATCTTACAGTAGTCCACTTGTATTTCACAGCATACAGAAATATACTCTATACAGATACATACTGCACCTTACATGCCCCCACCTGTATGTTTTACAGTAAAATGTGTGTTCACATAGTTTTTGTCTATGTGAAAGTGTGCGATGCATCACTGCATTTTTCCCCACATAGGACTGCAAGATTACCTCAAACCGGTGGCAGAGGACGCCTTTTCACACCTCAACAGGAGGAGGCTATTTGCACCATGGTCCGAGCAAACAATGCCATGAGAAATACAAAGGACGATTATAGAAGACAACGATGTCTTTGAAAACATCCATACGGTTAGCATCTCAACCATCGAAAGGGTGCTGCATAGAAACCAGATGAGTATGAAACAGCTGTACCGTGTACCATTCCAAAGGAATGAGGACAGAGTTAAGGAGCTACGGTACCAGTATGTACAGGTAAAACATATATGTATGTAACTACTTTACAGCAACATTTTATAGTGATACATAGTACAGTAAGCATAAACTGCACACATTTCCATTGCTGTGGAAGGAACATGCAACATATGTACATTTTATGTCACTCTTCCTTACCAAAACAAATTCAACTGTGTGTTCTGGGATATAGCGTATAATGGAGTTGGAATCAAGTGAACCCTCTCACAACTTTGTATACGTGGATGAGGCTGGCTTCAACCTGACCAAATGCAGAAGGCGGGGTCGGAATATCATCGGTCACAGAGCTACTGTGGATTTGCCAGGCCAACGGGGAGGAAATATCACCATGTGTGCTGCTATTTCGGAGCATGGTGTCCTAACCCATTTCCCCTTATAGGGCCATACAACACCCAGCATCTACTCAACTTTTTAGAGACTCACATCCCTGATGATGAGAGGGGTCTGTTTAGAGAGGATTTGCCAAAGTATGTGGTCATTTGTGATAATGTGAGTTTCCATTGATCAAACATAAGGAAATGGTTTGTGACCCACCCGAGGATGCTCATAGAATTCCTCCCACCTTATTCACCATTCCTTAACCCAATTGAGGAGTTCTTTTCAGCATGGAGGTGGAAGGTGTACGATCGTCAGCCACACACACAGATTACCCTGCTGGCTGCAATGTATGCAGCATGTAGACTCCTGCAGAGGATGGATAAGGCATTCCAAAATATTCTTTCCACGTTGCATTGGAAGGGAAAATATCCGGTGTGATGTGGATGAGAATATGTGGGGCGACAGACAGGAATGTCTGGATGTGTAGAGACAGCACAATAGTGCTGCGGGCAAAGTTGTGCCTTAGGGGTGGTTTCCTGTGTTTCTTTCTAATTTAGTTTTTTTTCCTTTGTGCCCCTTGGGTTGTCCAGTCTCTTTCAATCAATAACCCACATACAGTAATATGTAAATAGTACTGTTGAAATTGATATATGCCATAGAAGTGCAGCCTTGTGCATTTTCAATACAGTAGCTGTCATCCAAACTGTAGCCTAAGTTTACATCAGGTAATACTGTCAAAGTACACAGTTACATTGACAACATGCCTAAACATTTTAGGGACCTTGTTCGTGAACAATGACTCAACGACTTATCATTCTGATGACACTGACATGATCATTGGCATGAATATTTACTTTTGAGGTATGTACTAAGGATTTTTAGTGACTGACTAGCTTTAGAAACATATCTATTGTATATTGCAGTTTGTATAAATTGTTCTGAGAAATGCACTTATTATTTTGCACATGTTAGTGATGATGTGAAAAATGCACCAAAGCGACTGAGAAAAACTGTATTATTATTATTATTATTAGTTACTTACTGTAGCTACTTTGTAATAAAGTAGACTAGGGTACATACCATATAGGCCTATTGTACAAGATACACTATGATCAGGATCCTTTAATAACACAATATTCTTTCTATACAAAACAGGAGATTAATTTAAAAGAAAATACCCTAGAGTGCATTGTACATTCTACACAATAGCCAATGTGACCTCTAGCAGTACAGTGATGACAAATGAGCTTTCCCCCCAGGAGGAAAAAGCAAGCAATATACAAACAAAACAAGTGATAATCAAAATGAAAAAGCAGAATTGAAGAATTTTGTTGGCTGTGTGAAACCTAGGACACACACACACACACACACAGACAGACGCACAGACAGACGCACAGACAGACGCACAGACAGACGCACAGACAGACGCACAGACAGACGCACAGACAGACGCACAGACAGACGCACAGACAGGTCAGAGCGTGGAGATATAGGGGTAATAATCCACTCTCTCCAGCAGCTCACAACCAGCCACTACCAGAGCTATTACAGATACCACTGGCTGTACTGTAATAACTGTAAACAATGACTCTGGTATCCAATTTCCCCTTTTTGATTTCTCTGGAGAGTGAGCAGGCAAAACGTATTACAGTACACGGTCGGGCAGGGAACAAGACATTATCAGTGTGTCATGTTGACCTTTGCACTCTGTTCATGGTGAAATTGTGCTTATTTGGCACTTAAAATCCCCCGCCTCTGCATTTGACACGATTTATTGAGCTACAAACCTTTCTCTTCCTAACCTCGGCTTTCTGCATCTCCACCCTTCTGCCCCCACCTCCCCCTACCTCTCTTCCACCTGCTGCTGCTGAGGCTTGATCAATATTTCATACAACGCCTTCATTAGCTTGCACTCACATAGTCCAAAATAGATACTACCCACTATTCACCAGTTCAGCTTGCCAAGGAAGCATGCATCAATGATTATAAAATGAAGATGACTCCTTAATGGCCCTTTTATGAGCAAAAGAGGGAAGACAGGGAGTCAGTCCGTTCTCTGTGCAAACTGTACTGTAAATCAGGCTAGCAGTATGATAGGATATAGATCAGATACAGACAGCATCACTTCACTGATACATGTGGCAGTTGTCTAAATGTTTATGTAGTCAGAGAGAATATGCTGAAACAACATGAGCAGCAGCTGTCGCTGACAGACAACTGAGGCAAGACAGATCATCAACACAAAGCCCACCTATCAGCACAACAACCACTCTCAAACAAAACACAAAGATAGCTAGCTATCCCTCTCCTTGTAATGGTGGCACCCATCTCTATATACAAACCATGAAAAAGCTGATCTAGTTGTTCTATTTCAATGACCCTACTGCTCTGCTGTCCTGTACGACCTGGTCCCCCACAACACTCACACTGCACATCAAGCACGTAGGGTATCCTGAACTCAGTCTGCAGGGCCGGGTGGCGCACCACGCAGGTGAGGGTGTGGCCCTGGGAGTGTCTCCGTGGCTCCAACACATAGTGCACCTGGGTGGTGGAGGCGACATTTAGTTAGACGTGTAAATATTTAAACATGTTTAAAGAGTGTCAGTGTGAGCTCTGCATGCCTGCTTCATGATCTCTCTCTCTCTCTCTCTCTCTCTCTCTATATATATATATATATACACACCCCATGAGGAGGGTGATTGTGTGTGAGACCATGGCTGTGTCCCAAATGTTACCCTATTCCCTATATATTTGGCTTTTGCCTAGAGCCCAAGGGCAAAACTGACCAAAACTGGTCTTTGTCAAAAGTAGTGCACTATATAGGAAATAGGCTGACATTTGGAACACAATATGTCGGTACTGTGGTGTGTTGTCAAAGCAGGAGCTCTGTTCTGTTTGTACCTGGGTGGAATAGGTGCCGTTGGGCTCGTCCTGCGTCTGGACCTCAGAGCGGCCAAACAGCTCAGTCTCCCAGGACACCTCGGCTGCAGGCCGGCCGCGCTCCGCTATGCAGGTGGCTGCCACCGACTCATTACCACCATCCACCAGGGCCATTGAGCCGGCAGAGACGTAAACCTTGGGCTCCACTAAGGGAAAGAGAGAGATGAGAACACTAGAATGTTCCCAATGTTGCAATTCATTTCGCAGCATTGGCGATATACATACAGACAACAACAAAAAATTGAGCGAGAGAGGGAGAGGAGAGACAGTGAGACACAAGGAGAGAAAGAAAACAAGCGAGAGAGAGAAAAGGGCATGCAGAGAGATAACAAAACAGAATGGAGAATAGATTACAAAATGAGTATTGATATTTTGTATATGAAGATGAATAAATAATGTGCAACATAAAACAGGGATGGAGATGTGGACAGACAGGAGGAAGTGGCCACGGTACACACACGCTGCTGCCAGACACAGATTGAATCCCTGCATTTCACAGATATCTATTAAAAAATGATGAGCCAAGCAATCTGATACTATAGCAGCACTTTGGAGGGAACTCAACTATTTGTATTGTTATTGTGCTGGAGATGTTTGCGAGATGTTTGTGAAAGCAATATTATTGTGCAGCATCGACCAAGACATCTCTATTAGAGTGACTTTTGGAGCAACTCCATGAAGCTGTTTGAACTCCATTCCCTTCCTCCTAAACCAAAACAATGGATTTTGTGTTGTAAATGCTGTACTTTGAAACTGCTCCTACTACTCATGGCTTGCTAATATGGTTCATAATGACCTGGAAAACAGTTTAACACAGACCAATGTCAGACATAATACTCAGTGCTGTTGTGTGTCTCTGTTTCATTGTGTGGTGTCCTGTCCTGAGCTGGGGAGGTGGGTTGCTGTTAATGTGTGCTGATATTCAGTGCTTTAGATCCACGTGAAAGGAAAGTGACCGCTGTGATATAGCACTCGACCTGTTCCACAAAGCACAACTTGAACTGTTCTAGTGCACCGACAGACATACTAAATATTAGACACCTCTCACAATCACTAACTGTCAACGCTGACAGCCAGTAGGGGTTTCACTAGGGATTAATATTTCCTACTAAGCTTCAATACCGGGAAAAATGTATATTTATCCCGAGAGTCCCGGGAAATACCGCAAAAATCGGAAGGGCCCATTTAAAGTGTTTAAAACCAAGATATGGTCACTATGACAAAGTTCTCTCCAAATAAGAGCAAATTAAACTGATGATATTTAGTAATGATAGTTACTCTATCTTTGATCGCCAATTACGTTGTGAATTGCGAAACAGGCCGTTCATAAATTATGAGCGTTATCATGTTCCTCAATAGCCTAGGCTCTAGGACAGGAGAAGACTACATTTTCCTCATGCCTCTCTGAATTGTTAACAGACTTCATGTCTGTGACAGAGATACCCATGTAGTGAATTGTGTATAGGCCTATCAAATGTGTGAATGTTTGAAGAGTCACAATGACTGCTCATAGAGACACGTTCTTGGATAGTCTATACTGTAGGTGTTTCCTGTATTTTTGTTGCGTGTGCAGTCCAGCAGTGTCAATTATGTGTGCATTTTGAATTTATGGCGACTTTGTGTGAAGTAAATACGCTAGGACTAAAGGCTTCCATGCAACAATCTGTTTGGATAATGTGTAATTAAATATTTTGCTAAATTGATGCTACACATGTTGTGTATTTGTGGAATTGCAATAGTGCAGGAAGGTGAGGGAAAGAGGCTCGAAAGCGCTATTCCACTTCACAAATTGGCTCTAGTGGTTAAATCTATGATTCAGGGAGCAGCCAGGCTGCCTTTCTTTTCCATCATTACTCATCTGAATCTATTGCCTGGCTACCCAGACACCTTGGTTCAGCCAAACGCTATGCCACACCCTCTGACGTTAGTTTCTTCTCTGCAATGAATCTGGATCTGAGACCTCCCAAACCCTTCACTGAATGTGAACACATTTGGGGGAGTTTGACTGGTCCAGAAACCAATGGGTTGGGCTAGAGCCAGAACACACGTGGATAAAGCGGTGGTTTTAAAAATTGACATTGGCTTTGATACTCAGATTGGTTAGAGACAACTTTGTTTTGTTCAAAGCCCCGGACGTGCTAATTTGGAGAGGCTATAGGCTCTGATAAACACCTAGGGTTGGGCGGTATACCATATTTTACGATATACCGGTATTGATGCAAGGACTGGTTCAGATTTTTACTTTACCTTCTATAAAAATTATTTGAATGTTTGGTTTGTTAAATGTGATACGCCGTGTGTAACATCAATTTTCATAGTTTACTTTGCTACTTGAATCATCTCTCTCCGCTCTCTCTCTCCATGCTGCTTTCCACACAGACGAAGCTTTGCCCCATCCCTCAAGGAGTGCATTTATTGTTCCTCAAATGCGAGACAGACACTTGCGTTCAGTCTGCATAATCAATACAGCATATGCAACAATGTTGATGAAAACTATGCTGTTTTCACAATGCTTCCTTATATAAATCCACTAGCGTTCTACAATTACACTATTAGATTGTGTTTCTTACATCTACAAATAGCTAGTTTGTCTTTTGTTAGCAAGTTGGGCCTAAATCTTGTTAGCCTCTAATGCTAATCGCTAGTTAGCTAGCTGGCTAATAAATGTACTGAGTCAGAACAAATGTAATTATCTATACATACATACAGCCTGATAATACTAGTGATGGTGTAGACCTAAATCAGCATGTTGTTTGTGTAACAATATCTAAATCAAAGAGGAATATGCAAATGAATATGAATATATTATACATTTTGTGTGCGTATATGTTAGCCACATCAAATAGCTGTTACCAATTTATTTTGCATTAGATGGAGTTTACCACCTGTTTTGGGCTGCATGAAGTAGCTAAGAGAAAACGTTCAATGTAGCCAAAGATTATAGGGTCCCCTAGGAAACGCTTCTAAACACTTTTGTTCCTACCCTGTCACAATAACTCCTCCCTGGCATTTTTATACATTGAATACAGTGTTGTTTGACATGACAAAGTGCCCACTATTAGATTATAACGATATAATTAGTGTAATCGTTGTATTTCCATGACTACAACAGTTCACCCAAGGGTTTTGCTCTAAATCGCAAGTCAAATAGCAATTGCAACATTTGTGTCATGCCCTGACCATAGAGAGCCTTTTATTCTCTATGTTGGTTAGGTCGGGGTGTGACTAGGGTGGGTTATCTAGGTTGTTAAATGTCTATGTTGGCCTGGTATGGTTCCCAATCAGAGGCAGCTGTTTATCGTTGTCTCTGATTGGGGATCATATTTAGGCAGCCTTTTCCCACTGGATTTTTGTGGGATCTTGTTTTCGTGTAGTTGCTGTTGAGCACTGCATTTACTTCACTGCTTCATTTGTTCTGTATGGTTTTGGTGAGTTTAATTTATTAAACATGTGGAGCTCTATGCACGCTGCGCCTTGGTCCGTTAATTCTTTAGATGATCGTGACAATTTGGTTAAAAATAAGGCCTAGAGTGTTTGCCCATATCGTGCAGCCCTTCGTGGTAGTATGGAGATGATCTCAAATGAGTGCAGGAAATGCAGAAAATATATGAAAATGCAAAAATAAAATTTGGGGTTGAATTGAACGTTATAAAACAATCAGAACAGAAAAAGACCCATTGCAATCACTTAGAATGTATGTGTTGCCACTAGGGCTATTACGGTGACCGTACTACCGCCACACCAGTGGTCACGAGTCATGATGGTAGTCAAATTCCATGTGATCATTTAGTCACGGTAATTAGGCTTCTCCCAGTTCTGATGCTGCTGATGGTCATTAGTAGCCTACCAAACTTGCTAACTGCCTGGTACTCAGCACTCTACTGTCCCTCTAATCACTCTGACATCAATGCAAATGTAATCAAAAATCTAATCAAACACTTCATGAGAGCCCATTGGCTCCTGTTGCACAACATTTCTATAGGCTATGCAATTGCGTGAGAAAACAGAGTGAAGGCCTCTATTAAAAAGAGGATCCCATCAGCTTTCTATAGGCTAGGTCTATTATATTTACTTCTCAACCTTCCTAATATTAAGCACATTGCTTCTCTTTAAAACAGAAGTATAGCCTACCTGGCTGGCATGAAAATGAACCACGAGAAAAGCTTCCTCCATTCGCTATTTAAGTGCATATATGACATGTATTTTTCCCCTGCCCCTGTTTCGAGACAGGTGCATAATAATGGTCCATTCTAAATCAAAACATATTTCACACATATATTATTTAGTATATGTAAAGAGAAAATGAAATCAAGAATAGTGTGATGGGTGACAATATTAGCCTATCACTTGCGAATGATATATTATCAATTGTGAATGATGACCAGCTTAAGGCAAACAGCACATGATTTTTTTTATGCGACTTTTTCCAAATCCTAGTCGCACACCTCATGTAGTCTAGCCCATAGGCCTATATGTTTTGATAAGGTTTATATCACAACTAAATTCTTAAAATGAAGCATATTAATCCGCTTTACATTGGGTGTAGAGCCTAACTGGCACACATACGCAGCGCATGAGTTTCAAGTTTGGGAAAGATAATTTTCATCATAAAAATACACCTTTATAATAAAAGCATTACATGCATAATCGCATTTGTGTTCACTTTGTGAAAATGGTGTTTTCCTTCTAATGGAACATTCACGCTTATAGCCTACAGTCATGAGCACATTGCTGCGATTATAATGTGAATAAATATCCTAATAGTTTATCAACACTAAGCTAAGCGTTCTCATCTGTTGCATCAGGCTCACTGCTTAAAACAGTTTTTTTTATGCTAGTGGTTGTATTAATTTGGGATCTATAGCATCCCACAACTGTCCCAGACTATGTTTGGAATATTTATTTCTGCACAGAATAGGTCAACTTTTGTACTATGGGGGATAGTAGATTGACATAGGCTAGTGCTTTTGCTGTTCGTTAGGCCTACTCATCTTGTTGGCTGATGAAAAGTAAATGTGGACAGTTCTTCCAATATCTTGAATAAGCATTTCAGAATTGGATTAAGACACGTACAGTCAGGCCTCCCAGGTGGCGCAGTGGTTAAGCTGTGCCACCAGACTCTGGGTTCGCGCCCAGGCTCTGTCGTAACCGGCCGCGACCGGGAGGTCCGTGGGGCGACGCACAATTGGCCTAGCGTCGTCTGGATTAGGGAGGATTTGGCCGGTAGGGGCATCCTTGTCTCATCGCGCACCAGCGACTCCTGTGGCGGGCCGGGCGCAGTGTGTGCTAACCAAGGTTGCCAGGTGCACGGTGTTTCCTCCGACACATTGGTGCGGCTGGCTTCCGGGTTGGATGCGCGCTGTGTTAAGAAGCAGTGCGGCTTGGTTGGGTTGTGTATCGGAGGACGCATGACTTTCGACCTTCGTCTCTCCCAAGCCCATACTGGAGTTGTAGCGATGAGACAAGATAGTAGCTACTAACAATTGGATACCACGAAACTGGGGAGAAAAAGGGGGGGGAAATAAAAAATATAAAAAATAAAAAGACGCGCGCAGTCGTGTCCCCGATATGTACGTCTTCACTTGTAACCTGTAAGAAAGACCCGATCATGTGAGTGAGAGGTGCTTCGGCATGCAGGGGGATTATAATTATTTTCTTCATATCATGTTTCTTTAGACCTGTCAAAAATAAATAATGGATTGATTGTGATGCTGTAGTCTATATTATATGGGTTTATTATACTTTTTAAAATGTAAATGTTCCAAAGGTCTACATCGGTGGCTTGTAGGCTATGAGTGGAAGACAAGAGATCCTAAATGTGTTTATGTTAATTAACGGGTCAATTACCATGAGACCAACAGTTATTTGCTTGACAATTACAGGCTGACAAAATTTCATGACCGCCACAACCCTTGTTGCTACCCTACGGTCACGCACTACTCAAAGCAGATGTATAACGTTTATTATTGAAGAAACATAAAAATACCAAATATAAAATTCCCGGGCTACCGTCTATTGTTTTCTTCTTCTAAATACGTGATATAATATTTTGGCCATATTGCCCAGCCCTATGAGCACAACTGACAAAGCGAGCCAACCAGGACTACAGTTGAACTGTATGGCCAGTAGTCAAACCATGCATTAAATCCACAGTTTTGACAGATCAATCAATCAATCAGTACACTTTAAAATAATTACAATGATCACCAATCACTGCATTTATGGGGCTCATTGGATGATCAAGTAAATCCTAGAGAATGGATATTTTGACTATCTAATGCAACAACTTCTAACAATAAAACAATACAATTTGACCCTGAACAAGTCTTGCAATGGCACTGCACTTCTGCAAGGTTATGTTCTCTTTAGCTTTTATGACTCAGTTGAAAAGAGAAGATGTTATTGCTCAACATCAAATGCATCTCAGAGGACCTGAGCCCTACCATGCCTCAGGGCTACCTGGCCTGATGACTCCTTGCTGTCCCCAGTCCACCTGGTTGTGCTGCTGCTCCAGTTTCAACTGTTCTGCCTGCGGCTATGGAACCCTGACCTGTTCACCGGATGTGCTACCTTGCTGTTTTCGACTCTCTCTCTTTCTACTGCACATGCTGTCTCTAACTCTGAATGATCGGTTATGAAAAGCTAACTGACATTTACTCCTGAGGTACTGATCTGTTGCACCCACTGTGATTATTATTATTTGCCACTGCTGGTCATCTGTGAACGTTTGAACATCTTGGCCATGTAATGTTATAATCTCCACCCGGCACAGCCAGAAGACGACTGGCCACCCCTCAGAGCCTGCTTCCTCTCTAGGTTTCTTCCTAGGTTCCTGTCTTTCTAGGGAGTTTTTCCTAGCCAGTGTGCTTCTACATCTGCATTGCTTGCTGTTTGGGGTTTAAGGCTGGCTTTCTGTATAGCACTTTGTGACATTGGCTGATGTAAAATGGGCTTTATAAATACATTTGATTGGTTGATGTCATGAACAGTGAGCTATGCAGAGAGATCTGGGCCGGAGTAAAAGAACGCTTATGGTTTGATGATATAATAATAACTCAGAAAGTGAAAGTGGAGCTGGGCCAGACTGGAGTTTGCCGCAATGTCAGGCCTAGTAGCATCAGTTGGCATCTTCATTAATGCAGCTTTTTTTAAGTGTTGTCTTGTTAACTCTTAGAAATCTTAGCAGAAACTCAGTTTCTTAGAAAACTACAGGTTTCTCACTTCCTCGCCAGCAATAAAAATCCCAAACAAAAGGTAATTCTAATTTTCAGAGGTGGTGTATTATTCCTTTTCCATTGTTTACAGGTGGGGGCCATTAAAATGTAACCCTGTGCCTTTTGTGTGGTTAGGAGGAAGGGGGTGGTAGAGAAAGGGGGGGGGGTGTATTACCTGAAAGTAGACTGAACTCCTCTTATTAGATTAATATCTGTCCCAGACTACTTATTCTTACAACCGTCAGAGTCCTAAAAGACGTTGTAAGAAAGGGAAGCATTTTTTTTTTTTTTACTGCTACGAGCTTTTGGTTTTTATAACAGTGATTATTCTCAGAAGCGGAGAGTACCCACTCACAGTGTTAACAAATAAAACACCCCCAATAAACAACAACACAGTTAAGGAAGGCTGTGGAAGCCCAGACACCAGACAAATTACACTATTCCCCATGGGTCCTGGTCAAAAGGAGTGCACTAGAGAATAGGGTGCCATTTGGGACTCAAACAGAGTAAAGGTAGATGTGGGCTAATGGAAGGCTGTGGAGGCCCAGACACTGAGTCGAGTCAGGCAGCGTCCTGTCACAGCAGTACTTAATGTAGCCCTCATTAGTCATCCGAGTCTCAAAATGTCACCCTACTCCCTATATTGTGCCCTACTTTCACCAGTCAAAAGCAGTGAACTAAATAGAGAATAGGGTGCTATTTGGGACTTTGGTCTCAAGAGAGATACACATGAAGCCTGGCTGCAGCTTTCATCACTGTCCACAATCCAATCAACCATTATAGTGGTGGAAACATGCTGACCGCATAACAATCTTTAAGTTCACTTTCCACTTTCAGTAAGATGCTACTTTAATGTTTCCAGACGAATTGGAACCTTTACGTGTGGATTTGTTTATATTAAGTCAGTAAATCTATGAGGCATTTGGCTCCTACAGTAATAGCTGTATGAATATTTATCAAGGACAAGTCTGAATTGACCTCCGATTATTCATGGAACAGTGAGAAGATTTTCTGAGAAAGGACATTCAGGTAAAATGGAGCTGGTGCTGTATTCTTCATGGTGGGTGCAGAGTGTCTGTGTCCCAAATGGCACCCTATTCCCCATTTAGAGCACTCCTTTTGACCAGGGCCCATTGGGGCTGCATCCAAAATGTCCCCCTATTTCCTCTATAGTGCACCACTTTTGACCAGGGCCGACACAGTCTAAAGAGTTCCACGTACCGAGTATATTGACGGTGATGGATGCCTGCGTGTTTCCCAACGGGAAAGTCGCCACTTTACACGTGTAAGACCCAATGTCCTGAAAACCCACGCCTTCCAGGACGATGGTGGCATCGTGCACGGAGGGGTTCAGGAAGGACAGGCGCCTGGCGTAGTCTGGGGAGATGGAGATGCCAAACTGGGGGTTGAAGACGGCCAGGGTGATGGTGCCTGAGGGCAGGCGACGCTCCCAGGAGCTCTGGGTGAGGCTGAGGTTGGTGCCCACCTCCACCCTGCAGCCCAGAGTAATGTTCTTCCCCAGCACAGCACTCACCCTCCCTGGGACCAGCACCGCATTACTACTCACACCTATAGACAGGGGGAAGGGGAGAGACACAGTCAGCTAGATATAAACAAACACGGTTACAGGAGAGATCCATGTTGTTGAGAACAGTCATAAAAAGAAAGATTGTAAATCAGTCAAAAAGGAGAACAGCATAGTCTTACTTATTTTCAACTTTTATTACACTTTTTTTATTCTTCTTTCATGCTTTTATTCAGAAACAATCACCCCTTCCAAACCATAGAAACCAAACTGCCTTGATGAGATCTGCCTACATTATGAAACATACAACGTCAATTCCCTCTCATGTTACTCTTCCTATGGGAATGGGCTGACCTGACTTCTTTCTGGAACAACTAGTTGTGCTGTATGTTTGTGATATTAAGATGGTATTTCAACAGTTTAGCAAGGGCTGGGATTTAAGCTTTTTAGGGGGTTCATCAGGGAAAGGTGTCAGGGTCTGGAACCCCTCAGTGTGTGAACAACACATATTCAGCCTCCCCGTTCACCATATAACATTCTCACTGTCCCTGCTGCTAATTGTTAGAGCACCTTGCCATATAAAGTCAAAGCATTAACAAGAAAAAATAACTTTTATGGAAGGAGATTAAACATAACAAGCAATTTGAAATTTTTTCCCTGTTTTTGAAAGTCCCTTTCATCTGTGTCTATGCACACCACATATTTATTTGGAAGTTATTTTCAGCTTGCTGTAACATGTAAACGTGGGATTTTCATGGGGGCTGGCTGGCTGGTTTGGATGCTGTGATTGAGTAAAGGTGCAGAAAGCCAATGGAGAGAGGATGAACACATGATTATGGCACAATGCTGTCAACAGTGGGAATCAGCCGCTTCAATGGACAGAAATGAGGCAATGAAGCCCAACATGATTCAACAGTATTGTGTCCCTCTACTTTTTGTTTTCCTTTGCTTGGAATGTAGAAGTTTCATGATACAAGCCTACTAGGCTTATTTGATTTATAGTAGATAAGACACTAGTCTGTCTAGGGGGTGTACTTGTACATCAAGTTACAGAAACATGAGATACCGGTAGGCGCCTCCTGCCCTACAGCAGGCCTACTTCTTACTAGATAGGACTAACGCTTCATGCTGAAAGTTTGCAATAACTAGCTAATCTAACCATTTAAAAAAAATTGAGCAACACATGCCTAATGTAACATTTAGAAACACCACAGGCAGCAAAATCTGAATGAATCACTAGCCTACAACTTAATGAGGGAATATTCATTTGAAATAAATGTTAAATTACTGGTTAGTCCTATATCTAGAATCATGGGCAAAATCTATTCCAAAAAGGAAAAGACCCGAGTCAAATGTCTCTAAACATAATAACACCAATGAGTTATTGATACCCACATATATATTTAAACATTAAGTTTATATGAACTTTTACAACCCTGTCGTCTGGATTGAATTGTTGGGGGCACCCCTCATTGTAAATCTTGCACTAGCCTTGATGTTTTTACATGAACTGAATGCCATTCAAAACATTCAGTGTAAGGTCTAAGTTTTCTTAACACAATTTAAAAAGTTATATTTGGGAGATCTAAATTTCCACCTACAAATGTGTGTGGAGTAACCTAATAAAAGTGGCTGGTACTTTGGGATCCTTGGCATGAATATGAGTGGTAAACCACAGCTATGCTATCCTGGCTAAGAGGGAATATAGGCTCTCCTTCTCCCGCAATTGCAGGGATCATGTACATGCAGACGCACACACCCGTGATATCTATCCACTATAAAAACTGAGGGTGAATGTGCGAGCAATCTGTGCATGTGTGTATGATTATTTGTTATTCTTTAATTATTTGTTATTCTTATCTCTTACTTTTTGGGGGGTATTTTCTTAAAACTGCATTGTTGGTTAAGGGCTTGTAAGTACGCATTTCACTGTAAGATCTACACCTGTTGTATTCGGCATGTGACAAATATTATTTTATTTTATTCAGGCATTTTGTTTAGAGGATATTTTCTTATCTTTATTTTATTTAACTAGGCAAGTCAGTTAAGAACAAATTCGTATTTACAATGACGGCCTACCCCGGCCAAACAAGGACGACGCTGGCCCAATTGTACTCCCAATCATGTGATGCAGCCTGGATTCGAATCAGGGACTGCAGTGATGCCTCTTGCACTGAGATGCAGTGCCTTAGCCCGCTGCGCCACCCGGGAGCAAATGTGAATATGTGAATCATATAGCAAGCCTAGCTGGTGGGGGGTTGTAAGAGCTTTCAATGGCCAAATAGTGTGTGTGTGTGTGTGTGTGTTGCACCACAATGAGTTTTGTTGTGAGGTGGTTGTTTAGCGTCATTATGCCGTGATGTCACAGTATCCTGTGTGTATTGGTGTGGTTGAGTGCCAGGGTCAGTGTAAGCTACGCAGCCAGTCTCCAGTCCACTCAGAACACTGAGCCGGGACAACAGCTGCTCCTGCACTCTGACTATCCCTGGGACCAACGCACCCGGACCACGAAGTGCTTCTACTGGCCTACCTACCATAACAATGTCGCACGCACGCACACACACACAGGAGCAGGAGCAATACATAACCATGAAAACACAAGCTACTGTAACATGGGAATACATCAGTCAAAACAGACAGGAGGACAGGAGGGTAATAAAAAGAAACGCATTCAAACATACAGCTTTTTCTGTGCAGCAGTAGTAGGAGAGTGAGTACCCTGACATGCTTGGCATGTGTGACAGGCATGTTGATCCAGGCACATGCATGACACACGTCTCAGACTGACTGGGACTGGGCCACTACGCTCCGCTAGGCTAGCAGCATGCCCCGCTAGGCTAGCAGCATGCCCCGCTAGGCTAGCAGCATGCCCCGCTAGGCTAGCAGCATGCCCCACATACTGTACCTGCCACACAGTGCCACCATTCCTACATACATAGCTAGGCTACTACAACAAGGAACCAGCAAGACAGTCAGTGTCTCTATCTGCATCTGCGACTGCCTCCAAAATGGTACACAATTCAATTCCCAATATAGTGCACTACTTTTGACCAGAGCCCTATGGGTCTCGGTGAAAAGTAGTGCACTATTGTAGGAAAAAGGTTACATTTGGGACGCCCCCGCAGTCCAAGCAAGCATCAAGGCAGTGTGTCTTTCGGTTTCAGCCTCTGGGTCCAGGTCTGTCAAAGCACACAGGGAAACTAGACTCCATCTATGTTTGTTTTACAGAACTGCATTTAGGAGGGAGGGGAGAGTTTAGTGCTGCACCCACCCCCCTCCTCCCACCCCCGCCACCACAGGAGAGGAGACAGATGGCTTCTGCCTGGGACACCAATACTACAGCCAGGAGAGTGTGGCCGGCTAGGCTGTCTCCCAAATGGCACCTTACCCTGTTTATAATGCACTAATTTAGTTTTTGACAAGAGCCCTATGGGCCCTGGTTAAAAGTATTATAGAACAGCTCTAGGCCCGCAATCAATACAAATAATCCAACAATGAAATAGAATCTGGAAAAAAACTGGAGGTAAGTAAATGGGAACAGGGCGTTAAACAAAACAAGGCATGCTGTTCCACCAGGGAGGGAGAGAGCCTTTAAAACACAGACAACCCTGCGGACCAGACAGGAGTGGAGGCACTGTAGGCTGCAAGATGAGTTGTATCCCAAATGGCACCCTATGCCCTATGTAGTGCGCTACTTTTGACCAGGGCCCTAGTGGCACTATATAAGGAATAGGGTGCCATTGGGGAACGTATCCATTGTCTCTGTCCAATCCACTGCCTCTCTCTCTATGAAGACACAATCTGTTCACTGTTCTATTCTAGGAGAAGTAGGCTACTTTCATTTCAGATCTCACTTAAACAAAGCCATTCTCTTTATTTCTAGTCCTAGTTTTTATGCCTTACTTACAGCTGATATTTTGACGCATTCTGCACTTCACTCATTTTGATTATCCTCTGTTGTTTAATGTAGGAAGAGAATAATCACTAGTGATGCACCGATATGATATTTTTGGCCGATATCGATATCCGATATCTTCCTTGCCCCCAAAAAATGATACCGATATTTAACATTTTAGCGGCCATTCTAGTACAGTTAAATCGTTAACACACACACGCAGTGGTCTAAGGCACTGCATCTCAATGCAGAGGCGCCACTGCAGTCCCTGGTTCGAATCCAGGCTACATCACATCCGGCCGTGATTGGGAGTCCCATTGGGCGGCGCATTATTGGGCCAGCATCGTCCGGGCTTGGCCGGGTAGGCCGTCATTGTAAATAAAAATTAGTTCTTAACTGACATGCCAAGTTAAATAAAGATTACACACACATACAGACACACACCAAAAAGTTATTCTGCTGGTATTTACGTATGTCCCCATTACCAGTAAAACATAATCAAAACCTATTTCTTTCACTTACTTGCTGTGCTGTTTATTGTTCATTCGTTCAGTTGTTTCATTCTCAACCAGGATTTCTAAGGAAAGCCGTTTGGGTCTTTGCGTGTCAAAAAATATACTATTTAACAATATTTGACGTGTCAAATAACACTATTTGACAGCTAGCTAGCTCATGGATGCAAACAATGTTCTTCCCCAACACATAGCAAAACGATAATCTGTTTCAGTAGCTATATAGTTAGCTATATAGCTAGGTGTCATCATCTAAAATAACCCTAATTTATAAGACGGTTCTTATTTGATTAATGGTGGTTGGACCCATTTATGTGAAGCTAGCCACAATAAGGATTAGCCACAACAGTGGACTTTGCGGTTAGCCTTCAAAATAAAAGTATGGCATAATTCTACAATTTGTATTAATTTGCATCACTGTCAATGACATACTTTTATTTTCAAGGCAAACCGCAAATTCCACTATTGTGCCTAATCTTTATTGTGACTAGTTTCACAACACATAACCCGGTCTGGTCGAGCATCACTAGCCAGATGAAGCTAGCTGGCTGCTTATAACGTTAGCTTTGGGCAACAGAGTTAAGTAGTTGGATAGCTATTTACTTTCATGAACTGAAGTTAATTTTCAATTGGCGAACAACCACAGTGGCAACCTAGCTCATACTTACTAACAAGGATTCCTAAATCATTGCTAAAAATAATGAAAATGACTGCAGTTTCTACTGGTCATTGTTTTCAGGCTGGTTGTATTAGTGCCAGCTAGGTACCAAGCTAAAGCTAGCTAGCTACCCCAGAAATTGCAGCCGAACAAATGATGCTTTATTACCAATGTGGTATTGAAAACACATCGTTCGTGGCCGGTGTTTACTTGTTTGCAGACTTTTTAGTACAGCTTTGACAGTGATACTGTATATTGTTTGACACGCAAAGACCCAAACGGCATGCCATAGTATGTAAGTCGTGAAGCTGATAGCAGTGACACTATTACTGTGTAACTCCGGTAGGGCAACATCTGAAAAATAGCACACTTGGTAGTGTGTACCGGTGCTCGACCAGACGGCGAAAGCCAACATCACCCAAGACAGAGAACAGTTGATTTTCAAGGGCAATGAATTCCATTATCTTGGCGTTAATGGATTTCACCTTTGTCTCGCTGAAATGTTCTTACTCTTTCAAATGACTGCTCGACTTGTTGACTGCTCGATCCACACAGGAGACATTGTGGGCTAAGTTAAGAATGCTGTGTTACACGTGTAGCGCAACATTTTACGTGGTGTCATTACATCATGTAACTACATTATATTGGTAAGCACGTCAGCTTTGACATCGGTTGCACATCGACGTTAAACTAGACATCGGCATATACCGATGTTGGCATTTTAGCTAATATTGGTCGATTCCGATATGTTCACCGATATATCGTGCATCCCTAATAATCACCTAGCTCTCTTGCCCCCGCCTAAATTATGCAGAGTCTATTGGTTTCAATGGAATGTTTTGGAGTTTACAGCCCTGAATTAGCACGACCAAAGAAAAAGACTAGGGGAAGCACTGAAGCCTTCATGCATGGTAGTAGTTCTGGCATCAAATGAACAAGATGACTAAGGGAAAGAGGCCAAACAATCAATTGATGAATGTTATGACTACTAACATATGAGGACTCTCTCAGAGAATAGCATAAGCCTACTAAAGACAGGATATTACAAAGAGAGGAAGCAGAACTAAAATTGATATTAGGCCCCTATATGGATGGAAAACCTGAGAACCCATCAGGCAGGGTAGGAATGAACTCATGAAAAGGATATGCTATGCTGGCCCTTTGAAGTACACTTTCTGTTTGTTTCTCTCCCTCCTGACGCCACTAATTGTGACAAGCTGCTCTGATCGCTGTAATGGTAAATCAAAACCAGTTTGCTTGGCAACCAGCTTAAACATTCCACACTGGCCACTTGACGAGCCAAAATCCCCCACCCACACAGAGCTGACCCGGCCTTGGCCCTGATTTTCCCCAAAGAACCTACATGTTCCCTGGGTTGTTGTCCTCTCCTCTCCACAGTCTGGTCTGGAGGAAGCAAGAGAGACTCGGCACAGAGACAGAGACCCAAAGCTGCAGTACAAACATGAGCGATGGGATAAACACACCACGTAGATGTGGGTAAACTCCATGAATCGATTAGCATGTGAAGTAACACTCACACAGGACAGAACTAGACCTAAAGACCTCACAGTTGAGGTATGCAGACAAATTAAATCTGTGCAGGCGGGAGTGAGTTTAGAACAAAAACTATAGGGAACTAATGTGTAATGTGAGGATAAAGAAATAAAGAATAAAGAAAGAGTGAGAGAGCAAGAGTCAGAGAGGATGAGTGAGAGAGGAAGAGTGAGAGCGAGGTGAAGGACAGAATTGGTGATTAGACAATACAACGGAAAGGCTATACAAAAGGAAGAGTTGGGTTAAGATTTGAGAAGAGGGGGCAACAGAGACGTGGCTTTGGCCAGGCAGTCGGGCAGTGAGTCAGAGTAGAGGAGAACAAGGTCATGGCTGTGCATGGAGTCACAGGCAGGGAAGACAATAACAGTGAGAGCTTGGCCAGCACATCAATGAGTCAGCATTAGAGGTGGGGTCAAAAACAGACACCCCAAATAAAACCGGTCAGACAGATAGATACCCGCACACGAACACACACTGGCTAGGCTAAATGGCAATGTCAGAATTACAACTTGTGTTGTTAAATCATACAATACGGTTTGTATTTAGAACCCTTGTGATGATGAGTATAGCAGTACAGGAAGAAAATGTTGATGTTTACTAGTTTGACGTTAGAACATGCCTGCATACATTTTATGATGCGTTAACAGGTTAGACAGCTTCCAGCTGGTGGTACATGCTCTACAAGAGTGTGGAGGGGTGAACACAAGTTGAGCCCTTAAAAGGAGAATCAGTGGCAGAGCACTACCTTCCAAGTCTAACCTGGTTGCCATCGTGCAATCCGGACAAAGGTAGGTCAGTTTTGCTTTCCGGTCCTGATTGAATTTTGAATTTGTCCTCCCAAAAATCTGTATGCACACACACACTTCACACTCCCTGAGAGTTGAGTGGAGAGAATCAGAGGGACAGCAGGGTAGGGGAGTACTCAAGTTGGGCGCTCCCTTCACTCACATTAACCTGTGAGGGTATGATGAAACGCAACACAGTTTACAGAAGGCCCACTAGTAAAAAAAAAAGGAGTTTTTTTCAATAGGTTAGCTCAAATGACCAATTAATTAATTAATTCAGACAAAGAATGTGAGAACTGAGAATGCTCTACTGGCAAATAAATAACTTTTACAACCGGACACCATCTGTCTGGCAGTGAGTTATTAACCAAGGCACAGAGCTCTCACGATTAATCACTAGCTCTGAGAAGCTTACATCCATTTCCTGTATACTCACTCAATTCTTAGAGTACATAATTGGCAGACCGTTGTGTAACAGTTACCACTGTGCCAGCTTTTTCAAATACCATCCAATTCCCCCTTTATCTTGTTTCCGTCATTCTATAATTTTCCTATAATTTTTCATGTCCCCCAGACATAGGCCCTACACTAGGCCTAGTGCTGAAACACCAGGTGGTCACAAACAGTCACGATTATTTATTGATGTGAAGGTATATTTTTTGTTTCCACAAACTTGGGAAAGGAAGGAAATGGGACAATACAGAACAACATCTGTTTAAACAAACAATTAACCTACTGTTGGAAAGGTAGAAGGATGCACATTCTAAGATGGTGACATCAGTGCACTGTTGTCAAGGGCATGAATGTGAAGCAAACTGTTCCCATTGATCATCTACACGTAGAATCTGCTTAAACGGCTGACTTGCTTTTGGTAAAACCTTCAACTGATGTTTCCAGTTTCCACCACCCTCAAATCTCTCCATGGAATGAGAGGCAGAAACGTGGGAGATAATCACTTATCTCTAAGGGTGGGTTACTGTCATCGGCTCTCTTTGTAATCCTTGCCTCTTAAAACATTGCACACTCAGGAGACTCAATGGTCATTGAGTAGGCTTGGGCAGTATACCGCATATACAGTATAATGGGGTATTTGGAAAAGGCCAAGGATGGTTTTTCAATACAGTCAAAACTATTTATTTGATGTTTTTCAATAAATGTGATTATTTGTAGCTCCTTTTTAAGTTAACTTGTGCAATACGTTAGAGATAAAGCCGATTGCATTCTGAATTTCACATTATGAAGCTTACCGTAGTTCTCCAGAACAGTTGAGCCAGCCATGTGTTTGTTTGTAAATAGCACAACAGGAGACGGCGGGAGCTGGTGAGTCTATAGCATTCTAAATCTATTGGAGTGCCTCTGGTGTGCAGCACACGAAGTGATGAAGTTACACTTGTATGCAATTCACTACTAAATGTTTGCCATGAGATACAACGGGTTACCAACATATTCAAATAATTATATTTAAAAATTATATTAAAAACTTTATTTTGATTAATTTATTCATACTAATTCATCCTTCCACGAGATATAATCCTGATATACAAATATACAAATCTATGGTTGCTACACAAGCCGTCTGGTCGCTCGTTCTATCGGTTCGGATGCCAGAGACACAACCCAGTCGTTAAGTATTTTTGTTCTGTATCTATTGACGCGACCCAGTCATTCGTTCTAAATGTTCTATTGCCATTCTGGCTGGCAACATTCATATCCCTTGCTTGATAACTAGCCAACTACGGCTAACTTACAGTCATGTCAAACAGTGCAGCCAGAATAACAGCAAAGTAGCTGCATTTGTTTAAGCTGTTTTCTAGTGACATTTATTTGGATACATTCATAAGAATGAGTTAATGATGCGCGATTTCATCTGGCATAGAAAATATGCTCTCTCGTCAGGACACTGTTGTTCAGGAGCTTTTGTTTCGTTTTATCTGTTTTCTATAGATTTTTTTGTTGTATATATCCATAAAAATTATGCTGATTAATGATTTTGACTGGCTGAGAAAAGCTGCCTGTCTGTCTGTCTGTCTCGTCCCGACCCCTACTTGCTACTATGGGACAGTTGGAGATCGAATTTCAACATTGAAACAATGTTGAAATGTCAGAGAGACAGACCGCAAGTTTTATACATATCTCCGCTATTGAAAACCAATTGCTAGTCTAAAAGAAATGGGAGATAATGTCTAGATGCTTTTTACAGTGGAGATCAAGATTATAAATTGTCTGGCTGGGCTGATGAGACAGTGGATTGTGCAGTAAAATGGAATAGAGTAAATAGGCATTTCAATGTCATAGATTTAACTGGCGGTAACTGGTGGAATAGACACCAGCTGGAATATGGTTTTAACCAATCAGTGTCCAGGATTAGACTCACCCGTTGTAACGAATAATGGCTTTCTGCCAGAAGTCAAAGAGCTCTGGATTGGTTGTCTGTACACTTGTCAAGCCCTGTAACACTACCGCACCACACTTGGCCACTCCTGTCTCAAAATGATATCTGCCAAATAATGGACCATAAAAGATTAAAAAACAAAAATCTGTAGCTAGCTAGGCCTAGGTCTCTGACTGAATTTAGTGGACTCTAGTTTGAAAAACTAAAAGTACCAGACAAATGGCTCTCAATGGTGGGCTGGTATCCAGATTTTCATACTGGTATACCGTCCTTCTCTTATCCCGGAATTTACGGTATTACCAGATTTATGGTATTAGCATACAAGGGGCCAAAAAAACGCAAGAAAAGCCCATAGGAACAGAATGTGAACAAAATGATAACGTAATCACATAGACACTGTTAGATAAATGCGAACGAGCGAACACTAACAAACTATTTGAAAAGACAGGCAAATCCAGCTCATAAAGTTATACAAGCATATCTAGTAGCTACCAATGTTATTTTCGGTCAGTGCGAACATTTACAAGCGAAGGTGAATCAGAGAAATTGTGCAAATTAACAAAGTTGTGTTGCATGCTTTTCTGAAGTAAGAGCAGCCTGTGTACACGGAGCAGAGGGGAGAAGAACGGAGTAGGAAAAAAAACACTAGTAGGAAGCACAGGGGACAAATGGGACCTGTACAGACAACCAATCCTGGCTTTATTACAGAAAGAAATACTCCTCAGTTTCATCAGCTGTCCGGGTAGCTGGTTTCAGACGATACCGCAGATGAAGAAGTCGGATGTGGAGGTCCTGGGCTGGCGTGGTTACACTGCGGTTGTGAGGCCGGTTGGACGTACTGCCAAATTCTATAAAACGACATTGGAGGCAGCTTATGGTAGAGAAATTAACATTAAATTCTTTGACAACAGCTCTGGTGGACATTCCAGCAGTCAGAATCAGAATTGCACGCTCCCTCAAAATGCTCCCTCAACATCTGTGGCATTGTGTGACAAAACTGTGGACTTTTATTGTCCCTAGCACAAGGTGCACCTGTGTGATGATCATGCTGTTTAATCAGCTTCCTGATATGCCACACCTGTCAGGTGGACGGATTATCTTGGCAAAGAAGAAATGCTCACTAACAGGGATGTAAACAAATGTGTGCAAAAAATTGGAGAGAAATAAGCTTTTTCTGCATTCAGAACATTTCTGGGATATTTTATCTTTAATTTCTGGGATCTCATGAAACATGGGACTAACACTTTACATGTTGCGTTTATATTTTTGTTTAGTATAGCTATTTGCATGTATTGTCATTTCCAATGTCCTGAAATAACTTTCCACCGGCACCCGTATATAACAACAAATGGCCAACACGCGGTTGATACGGGTGCACAGTTGATGAAACCAATGATGCATACACCGGATGTGAAACACTCTCAAGCGATCAAAATGGGATACGATTCTCCTCTATTCAATATTGACCATGTAATGCTGACAAAGTTTATATTCTTAGAAAAGCCTAATTGACAAGTCTCCCCTGAACACTGAATATTTTTACCTTACAAATAGATAAACATCTTAGTTAGCTGCCTTGCCATTTGATCCCTGGTTCATTGAATGAGGGAATTATTTCATAAAGACATGAAAAGTATTTGGTTGTAATTGTAATGTTGCAGGGTGGCCAACCATCCTCCATGATATTCCAGGAGAGCTACTGGGCGTGCAGGCCTTTGCTCCAGCCCTGCTTGAACACACCACAATATAAAAAAAAATCAGCTGCTCAACATGGTTTGATCAAAAGCCTGCACACCCAGTAGCTCTCCAGATGGAGGGTTGATGGACCACATGTGTTTTATACAGTAGCCTATCAGTTCAGTATTTGAATTTGTGTGGGGTTCAGTGCATTCCTTGCTCAAGGCCACAACGGCAGGAGACACTGTATAATACATGGGATTAGAGACCTGTAGCCTTTCATTGTCAATACTCGTGATAATAAGGAATGTTATTTTGTGAAGTGGTTCCTTGAGTCATACAACACAATTTTCAGTCACCTTTTTTGGCCCATGGTGTGACAGACCTTTACTTTTTGGGGAGGACAAGTGACTTGAGTATTCAGACAAGTAAAACATCTGTTCTACTTGTCCAAAGGACAAGTGGCTAAAAAAGTTACTGTCAAGCCCTGCAACACTACCGCACCACACTTGGCCACTCCTGTCTCAAACAGATATCTGCAGAATAATGGACCATAAAAAATTAACCACACTAATGGACTCTAGTGTGGTGCGGAAAAACTCATTCTGATTGGCTGGTCTTGGATCCCAAGCTGGTGGGTCTAGGCCCTCCCAGGCCCACCCATGTCTGCCCAGACGTGAAATCTATAGATTAGGGCCGAATGAATTGACTTAAATTGACTGATTTCCTTATATGAACTGTAACTCAGTAAACTCGTTGAAATTGTTGCGTTTATATTTTTGTTCAGTATAGTTATGTCTCTCTTACTCGCTATCTCCTCTGGCAATGGCACAATGGCACATGCAGGTGATGCACACGCTATTACTTTTATTCCCCAGGATGAGCTTTAACTAGGAAAGTAACTCACTAACTAGGAATGAATATCAACAAATGTGCACATGCAGCTCACTTTGATCTAAATAATCCATCTTGCAACTGCATGATTGAAAGACCGCTCATGCCTGTCAATGCAGGCCTACAATAATTATACTCCGATGCGCTCAGAAAGAGATTGGGAGAACAATGTGCAACACATTGCATCCAGAGGACACTGATCCAATTATGATCGGAGTAGCCGAATTGTTTGATAGTGATTTGTGTGTGATTTGTTTTTACTTGTCCTTTTGGACAACTTAAATCTATATTATTATTTTCCACACAAGTGGAAAAGGGTTCATGTCAGCCCTGTGTTTCTATTGCTGCTTTTATGACCATGTCTTTATTGGGTCATATTTGTGCAATGTGAAAAAGCCATTTGGCCCAACACTAACTGTAATCTGCCTCCTTTCTTCCATGAATTGTAACTTGGAGAAGGTGTTAGGGTATTTCAGCCAGTTAATTCACGGCAGAAACAATCACATTGTGGAAGACAGGCCTTTCAGAGGGGTACGCTGACTCTTTCAGAACAACATTCCCAGTCAGTCCTCTCCAGGATCCTTGGATGCGTCTCAAATGGCACCCTATTCCCTTTACAGTTCACTACTATTGACCAGGGCAGTAGGGCGCTGGTCAAAAGTAGTGCACTATAGAGAATAGGGTGCCATTTAAGACACTGTCCTTTTCTCCTTGCTCCTTCAGAGCACCCCGCCTGACTGCAGCCCCTCTCATCCTGCCACATTTAATTAAAAAATCAGCGCTTAAACAAAAAATAAAAATCAATAGTGTTAGCGTACAGTGTCAGGATGGGTTGCAACCTCTCGACACAGTGGACTATATACTCTCTAGGATTTGTGAAGGACGATGTCTGCCAGTGTCCTTAAGCAATCCAATACATCCCTCCAGTGCTCAGAAGTCTGGGTCGTGTGTTATGATTGGTTACAGGGAGAATGTGGGACACGTTGGTGAAAATATGCAGTAACAGGGATATGAGTATAAGCCTAATTCAATTCCTCAAAGAAAACTGTCTAGCCAAATTGTTTGATAGTGATTTTTGTGTGATTTGTTTTTACTTGTACATTTGGACAACTTAAATCTATATTATTTTTTACCACACAAGCGGAAAAGGGTTCATGTCAGCCCTGTGTTTCTATTGCTGTAGATAGCTTTTAAAGATAATATATATTGTAAGGAAACACTTGACATTTTGGCAGCTCCAAATTAAGACTAAAGAGATGACAGTTAGGGGGAGTGAAAGGAATGGAAGAACTGAAGAAGGACGACTCGTGGTCTCGTCTCACACTCTGGTGTTTCTCAACCTGTTCTGTGAATGTGAATGAGATGGGCTAATTTGGTAGCTGAGGTGTCAGAGGGTCAGGCTAGGACCTGAGTCTTGCTCCATCAGAACACAAGTGTATTCTTATTTGTAGAATGGCGCCCGAGAAGATGGCTGACGTTTTACATGCTCCTAACCAACTGTGTTATTTTGTTCGTTTTTTTATGCATTGTTTGTACCTTCTTTTGAAAATTATTTAGCAAATAATGTTGCTGCTACTGTCTCTTACGGGGAGACAGGTAACCTAGTGGTTAGAAGATTGGGCCAGTAACCGAAAGGTTGCTAGATCGAATCCCAGAGCTGACATGGTAAAAATCTGTCATTTTGCCCCTGAACAAGGCAGTTCACCCACTGTTTCTAGGGTTAACTGGGAACAGTGGGTCAACCCTAGACCGTCATTGTAAATAAAAATGTGTTCTTAACTGACTTGCCTAGTTAAAACTTCTTATGGCTGGGATGGCAGTATTGAGTAGCTTGGATGAATAAAATGCCTAAAGTAAACGGCCTGCTCCTCAGTCTCAGTTGCTAATATATGCATATTATTATTAGTATTGGATAGAAAACACTCTAAAGTTTCTAAAACTGTTTGAATGATGTCTGTGAGTATAACAGAACTCATATGGCAGGCAAAATCCTGAGTTGAAATCAAAACAGGAAGTGAGAAATCTGAGCTTTGTATGTATTCACCAGAGTCCCCAATGAAATCCCCTTGAGATATTAATGATGTTGCAATGCCTAGGAGTTCCACTAGATGTCAACCATCAATAGAAATTGTAATGAGACTTCTATGGTGTTGTGGGAGTGAATGATAGCAGAATGCATCAGGTGTCTATCAAGCAGCCATTTTCTGATCACGCTTATTCCTCATGGTACCCACTTGCGTTCCATTGCCCATGAAGACAAGAAGAAATACTCCGGTTGGAACTTTATTGAAGCTAGATGTTAAAAACATCCTAATGATTGATTCTGTACTTAGTTTGAAATGTTTCTTCGACCTAGAATATAACTTTTTGAAGTTTTTGTCTGATGTAACGCTGACCAGAATGAGCATTTGGATATGTATACCAAACAACAAACAAAAGAACAAAAGAAGGTAACTAACAAAAGAAGGAATTTGGACATAAATAACGGATATTATTGAACAAAACAAACATTTATTGTGGACCTGGGATTCCTGGAGTGCTTTCTGATGTAGATCATCAAAGGTAAGGGAATATTTATCATGTAATTTCTTGTTTATGTTGACGCCATCGTTGCGGCTGTGGTGATTTTTACCTCTGAGCGCAATCTCAGATTATTGCATGGGTTTCTTTTTCCGTAAAGGGTTTTTGAAATCTGACACAGCGGTTGCATTAAGGAGAGGTATATCTATAATTCCATGTGTATAACTTGTATTATCATCTACATTTATGATGAGTATTTCTGTTGAATCGATGTGGCTATACAAAATCACTTGATGTTTTTGGAACTAGTGAATGTAACGCGCCAATGTAAACTCAAGATTTTTTAAATATAAATATGAACTTTATCAAACAAAACATGCAAGTATTGTGTAACATGAAGTCCCATGAGTGTCATCTGATGAAGATTATCAAAGGTTAGTGATTAATTTTATCTCTATTTGTGCTTTTTTTCTCTCTCTCTTTGGCTGGTAAAATTGGCTGTGTATTTAAGTGAGTTGATGGTGACCTAACATGTTCGTTTGTGGTGCTTTCCCCGTAAATCCTATTTGAAATCGGACACTGGTGGGATTAACAACAAGACTACCTTGAAAACGATATAAGATACATGTATGTTTGAGGAATTTTAATTATGAGATTTCTGTTCTTTTGAATATGGCGCCCTGTACTTTCACTGGTTGTTGTCATATCGCTCCCGTTAACGGGATTGCAGCCATAAGTAGTGAAATAAAGCAAATAGAAATTATGACCGAAAATAACTTCTGGACATCAGAACAGTGATTACTCACTACGAACTGGTAGAAGCTTTTCCTTTAACGAGTCCGACGTGAAGGATATACTACTTTCCTGGGAACAGGCCAAAATCCCTGTAATATGCGTGAAGAGAAGACAGAGAAAAAGGGGGCGGAGGTCAGGCTGCCTTCTGAGAATTCGTAGGCGAGCGAGTAAAACCCCACTGCCATCCGTTCTATTGGAAAATAAAATCGATGACCTACAAGCAAGATTAAACTACCAAAGGGACATTAAAAATTGTAATATCGTATTTTTCACCGAGTTTTTGGCTGAGCATATTTGTAAACAACAGCTGGTGCACGATATCTAAGGAAGTCTCAAGGTTTTGCTTGTCTGAGGTAGAGCATCTCATGATAAGCTGTAGACCACACTATCTACCTAGAGAGTTCTCCTCTATATTTTTCGTAGCTGTCTACATACCACCACAGACAGGTTGGCACTAAGACCATACTCAATGAGCTGTAAACCGCCATAAGCAAACAGGAAAACACTCGTCCAGAGGCGGCGCTCCTAGTGGTCGGGACTTTAATGCAGGGAAAGAAAGCCGTTTAATCAAATTTCCACCAGCATGTTAAATGTGCAACCAAGGGGGAATAAATTCTCGACCACCTTTACTCCACACACAGAGATACATACAAAGCTCTCCCTCACCCCCCATTTGGCAAATCTGACCATAATTCTATCCTCCTGATTCCTGCTTACAAGCAACAATTAAAGCAGGAAGCACCAGTGACTCAGTCAATAGAAAAGTGGTCAGATGAAGCAGATGCTAAGCTACAGGATTGCTTTGCTAGCACAGACTGGAATATGTTCCGGGATTCTTCTGATGGCATTGAGGAGTACACCACATCAGTCACTGGCCTAATCAATAAATGCATTGATGGCGTGATCACCACAGTGACTGCAAGTACATACCCCTACCCAGAAGCCATGGATTACAGGCAACATCCGCACTGAGCTAAAGGGTACAGCTGCCGCTTTCAAGGAGCGGGACTCTATCCCAGAAGCTTATAAGAAATCCCGCTATGCCCTCTGACGAACCATCAAACAGGCAAAGCATCAATACAGGACTAAGATCGAATCGTACTACACCGGCTCCGACGCTCGTCGGATGTGGCAGGGCTTGAAAAATATTACAGACTACAAAGGGAAGCACAGCCGAGAGCTGCCCAGCGACATGAGCCAAATAACTTCTATGCTCGCTTCGAGGCAAGTAACACTGAAACATGCATGAGAGCATCAACTGTTCCGGACGACTGTGTGATCACGCTCTCCACAGCCAACGTGAGTAATACCTTTAAACAAATCAAAATTCACAAGGCCGCAGGGCCAGACGGAATACCAGGACGTGTACTCCAAGCATGCGCTGATGAACTGGCAAGTGTCTTCACTGACATTTTCAACCTCTCCCTGTCTGAGTCTGTAATACCAACATGTTTCAAGCAGACCACCATAGTCCATGTGCCCAATAACACTAAGGTAACCTGCCTAAATGACTACCAACCTGTAGCACTCACGTCTGTAGCCATGAAGTGCATTGAAAGGCTGGTCATGGCTCACATCAACACCATTAACAGAAACCCTAGACCCACTAAAAATTTGCATACCGCCCTAACAGATCCACAGATGATGCAACCTCTATTACACTCCACTCTGCCCTTTTCCACCTGGACAAAATGAACACCTACCAACAAACTAACATGGTCCAAGCACACCAAGACAGTCGTGAAGAGGGCACATCAAAACCTATTCCCCCTCAGGAGACTGAAAAGATTTGGCATGGGTCCCCAGACCCTCAAAAGGTTCTACATCGAGAGCAACCTGACTGGTTGCATCACTGCCTGGTATGGCCACTGCTCAGCCTCCGACCGCAAGGCACTACAGAGGGTAGTGGCGTACGGCCCAGTACATCACTGGGGCCAAGCTTCCTACCATCCAGGACCTCTATACCATGAGGTGTCAAAGGAAGGCCCTAAAAATTGTCAAAGACTCCAGCCACCATAGTCATAGACTGTTCTCTCTGCTACCGCATGGCAAGCGGTACCGGAGCTTCTAAACAGCTTCTACCCCCAAGCCATAATACTCCGGAACATCTAATCAAATGGCTACTCAGACTATTTGCATTGCCCACTCCCCCTTCTTTTACACTGCTGTTACTCTGTTATTACCTATGTATAGTCACTTTAATAACTCTACCTACACTACTGTTCAAAAGTTTGGGGTCACTTAGAAATGTCCTTGTTTTTTAAATAAATTAAAATATTAAAATAACATCAAATTAATCATAAATACAGTGTAGACATTGTTAATGTTGTAAATGACTATTGTAGCTGGAAATTGCAGATTTTTTATGGAAAATCTACATAGGCGTACAGAGGCCAATTATAAGAAACCATCACAAATAACTTTCTTCTGAAACTCGTCAGTCTATTCTTTTTCTGAGAAATGAAGGCTATTCCATGCGAGAAATTGCCAAGAAACTGAAGATCTCGTACAACACGGTGTACTACTCCCTTCACAGAACAGCGCAAACTGGCCCTAACCAGAATAGAAAGAGGAGTGGGATGCCCCGCCCGGTGCACAACTGAGCAAGAAGACAAGTACATTAGTGTCTAGTTTGAGAAACAGACGCATCACAAGTCCTCAACTGGTAGCCTCATTAAATAGTACCCGCAAAACACCAGTCTCAAAGTTGTTAAGCTTTCGTTCTGAAGGTAGGTAAGGAGTCAAGCGCAGGAGAGCAGAGATGTCAATGTAACGTTTCTTTTAAAAGGCAAGTCCCAAAACGGTACAGGTACAATCACAAGACAATGGGAACTCACAGTACTCACAGAAGGAGAAATAAACCAACGCTCCTTCCTATAAATCACACACGTGAATAAACTGAGGGAAGCCTCCACACGCAACATGAAAATAATCCCACACAAACTAAAGCGGGGAAACAGGGGTAAATATACACACAGGAATTAAAGCTAATGCAAACCAGGTGTGAATGAACCAAAGACAAAATAAACGGAAAAAGAAAAATGGATCGGTGATGGCTAATAGGCCGGTGACGCCGACCGCCGAGCACCACCCGAACAAGGAGAGGAACCACCTTCGGTGGAAGTCGTGACAAACGTCAACAGTGAAGAGGCAACTTCGGGATGCTGGCCTTCTAGGCAGAGTTGCAAAGAAAAAGCCATATCTCAGACTGGCCAATAAAAATAAAATATTAAAATGGGCAAAAGAACACAGACACTGGACAGAGGAAGAATATATATTTTTTTATAAACAGACAAATCTAAGATTGAGGTGTTCTGATCACAAAGAAGAACATTCGTGAGACACAGAAAAACATGAAAATATGCTGGAGGATTGCTTGACGCCATCTGTCAAACAATGTGGAGGCAATGTGATTTGTAGAGGGTAAAAGGGATCTTGAAGAAGGAAGGCTATCACTCCATTTTGCAATGCCATGCCATACCCTGTGGACGGCACTTAATTGGAGCCAATTTCCTCCTACAACAGGACAATGACCCAAAGAACAGCTCCAAACTATGCAAGAACTATTTAGGTATTCTGTCTGTAATGGAGTGGCCAGCACAGTCACCGTATCTCAACCCTATTGAACTGTTGTGGGAGCAGCTTGACCGTAGGGTATGTAAGAAGTGCCCATCAAGCCAAACCAACTTGTGGGAGGTGCTTCAGGAAGCATGGGGTGAAATCTCTTCAGATTACCTCAACAAATTGGCAACTAGAATGCCAAAGGTCTGCAAGGCTATAACTGCTGCAAATGGAGGATTCTTTGACAAAAGAAAAGTTTGAAGGACACTATTATTTCAATTCAAAATCATTATTTATTACCTTGTCAACGTCCTGACTATATTTCCTATTCATTTTACAATGCATTTCATGTATGCTTTCATGGAAAACACGGACATTTCTAAGTGACTCCAAAGTTTGAACGGTAGTGTACATGTACATATTTCCTCAATTACCTCGACTAACCAGTGCCCCCACACATTTACTCTGTACCGGTACCGCCTGTATATAGCCTCGCTATTGTTATTTTACTGCTGCTCTTTAATTATTCGTTACTTTTATTTCTTATTTAGTTTTTTTTATTTGTTTAAACTGCATTATTAGTTAGAGCTTGTAAGTAAGCATTTCACTGTACGGTCTACCTACACCTGCTGTATTTGGCGCATGTGACAAATAAAATTTGATTTGATTTGTATGACATCCCTGACATGCTTCTGGAAGTGTCATTCCAAAATGTGTTTAGCTGACCCCGTTACAGGCCTTTCATATTACATACATTGGTGGTAGGCCTACATCTTCCAGTAAATGTACAACTAGTTCCAACACAACGCATGAGTTCTAAGCCTAATGTGTCAGGCTTAGCCTACATACAGACCATTTTTGGAAGTTGGGTTATGCTTTTCACAATCAGAAACTCAGTTGCTGACGTTACTAAGCCCCCCCCATCTCTCACCACTCCAGAGTGAGTCAGACAGCCATGAAATTCTTTGTAACGACATATGAGAGAACCAGTAAATTTAATTGTCTATTCACTCAATCTTTGTAGGCAAGTGCTTTATGGTTTGTTTTTGATCAATTTACCTGAATCCATAACTGAATCATTCCCAAACATCACATTACAGAGTCGTGACAAGACAAAAGGTATGGTAAGCTGAGCTCTTTTGGGCTGTAATACACAGCTGTTGGCAAACTCATTACAATCCAGACAGTCATGCAGGCTTCCATACCACAAACTGAACAACACTATACCAACCAAGCATCTCCCACCCACTACGCGCTGTGTCTCTGAATGCATCCCAAATGGCAAACAATTTTTCCTATATAGTGCACTATTTTTGACCAGAGCCACATGGGCCCTCGTCAAAAGTAGTTAGTGCACTATAGGGTTAGGGTACCATTTGGGATGCAGACTCTCTGACAATTCTCAATTGTAAATCCAGCAGTGAACCATGCCTAGAAACACACGACAGACGGATGACACTCCAGGGGACAGTATACTATCTGAGCTAACAAGGGTTGGGCACTTGATTTCCTTCCAAAATGCACACAAAGTCTCCTTTGAAGGACTAGGTACTTTCTCTGGTTCACAAACTAAGTTTAAAAATCACAACCTCAACCTGATGCACAATTACACAGACAGAAATAGACTGAAATACATCAAGCCAGAGTCTTAGGGGGATAGGTGGGGACTCACTGTCTGGGAGACAGTGGCCTATACAAATCCCAGCAGTTGGTAATTAGTTCATGTGAAGAAAAAAAAACTCATCCACATCCTCAACTAAATAATGTTACTGTAGTTTCATTAATTTCTCACAGTTTCCTACATGCCACAGAGACCCTGGAGGAAATGGGATTGTTTGGCTTCTGGCTTTAAAATGATTCCCAGGGGTTTTTCTTACCCTTTTCTGACTTCATGAACAGTTTTTGCCTGTATTTTTAGTTAGCAGTAGCTAACAAACTCTTTCAACAATCAGTAATCTAGCTGCCCTGACATTCCTTCAGTCTAAACTGCTACATGACGATGATGGAGGCAGTCACAAAAACAGAACGGAAAGACGTGAGAGTCATAGAGACTGAAGACATGCGATGGGGAGACGGGAGATATCAAATAGGAGGAAAACATGATGATTCAATCTTAAGGGGATGCAAACACTTTGGACAATGAGCGTGGCCGTTGTATTTGAGAGAGACATTTCCTGTGATTTTATTTATGAGCAAGGGGGTTTCCATTTACAAGGGCGTGTTCCAAGTGGCAACATATGGTCCATTCCCTATACTCCCTCCATAGGGTACCGGTCAAAAGTAGTGCACTGTAGGGAACAGGGTGTCATTTAGGACTTACACCATCTTTTGTACATTATGAGCATTTCTTCTCCCAGCAACATTATGCTAAACTCGACTCTTGAGAGCTGTGTCATCTGTCTTTGTGTAACGTCTATAAATGTTTTTTTAAAGGCCAGATTCTAGTCCTTTTATCCATCTCAAAGTAATACAAATGTCAATAAAGGCTACACAAGCGTTTCAACAATTACTTTAAATCGATGGTACATAGGCTAGATACAGGATGTATCAGACATGTTACTTTGTTATAGAAGAAATTACCAAATTATTCAAAGACAGAATACAGGGTTTGGAGCTAGGATGATTTGCTTTCGCTCTTTCCTAATTGAAGCCTTCCAGCATGGTCATTTCAGCAGAGGAATGGGTCCTGGGAGATTGGATCTGATTTTGTGACAAGCTATAGGCTACAATTTTTACTTTAAATAATCGCTTAAATTCACAGGCCTATTAATGATGTCTGCCCTAGCAGTGCCTGGCTATAATTAGAAAATGGTGTTTAAGAATCTTGGCAATGGGGAGGGATTAGTGAGCGAGCAAAACGTTACAATCGTTCCCATGCCTGAAGTCTTATTTTGGCCAGTCAGCTTGAGGAGGAGCAGGAAAACAAGTCAGTAATCTGATTTGTGTCTATAACTAAAATGTAATTTACTAGTTCAATTTCAAAAAGGATGTAATTAAATTCATGTCTACGCTTGTGCTGACAATATCAGGAAATAGGCTACTTTATTTCACTTCATGTCCTAAATCCATTATGTTGACAACTATCGTAAGGGACAACAGTAGCATTCCTCAGTGGCGTGGAGGGAGAAAGGGAGCGGTCTTTTCTCTCATTGTAGTTGACAAGCATCCTCTGACTGAGACACAGAATGTATTGTTTCCTAACAGTCCAAGAAAATATTTGATCAGTACATTTAAGTTGCCTTGAGAATGCCTTGATCATTTAGGCTAGAAATATAGGATATAATACCATGCTTGATGGGATCCATGCAGGCCATTGCTTTAGAGAAACATTTCAAAATAAGAGGATTCTAGTGAAGCTATAAACTTCTTTAAACTTAGAAAGTAAATGGTTGATATAGATCATCACTTCACTTACGCATCAATTCCTAGCTAGCCAAGTGAACTGGACCAAACCTGCTGAGCAAAGCTGTCTATTCTTCCTTGCAAACCTCCATGCAATCACCAGTAACAATAACATGTTTTACCATCTAATTTGTCCAATAGCGGGACACCATATTCAGCCACTTAAATTATATGATTTACAGTGCATTCCGAAAGTATTCAGACCCCTTGACTTTTACACATTTTGTTACGTTACAGCCTTATTCTAAAATGTATAATTTTTTCCCCCTCATCAATCTGCACACAATACCTCATAATGACAAAGCAAAAACTTTTTGCAAATGTATTAAAAATTACAATGTAAAATGTAAACCACATTTACATAAGTATTCAGACCCTTTACTTGGTACTTTGTTGAAGCACCTTTGGAAGTGATTACAGCCTCGTGTCTTCTTGGATATGACGCTACACGCTTGGCACACCTGAATTTGGGGAGTTTCCCCCAATCTTCTCTGCAGATCCTCTCAAGCGCTGTCAGGTTGGATGGGGAGCACCACTGAACAGCTATTTTCAGGTCTCTCCAGAGATGTTCGATTGGGTTCAAGTACGTGCTCTGGCTGGGCCACTCAAGGACATTCAGAGACCTGTCCCGAACCTATCAATTAGAGGTCGACCGATTATGACTTTTCAACACCGATACCGATTATTGGAGGACCCCCAAAAAAAGCGGATACCGATTAAAATCGGCAGATTTTTACAATATATTTTTTATAATAATTTGTATAATATGTATTTGTAATAAATGACAATTACAACAATACTGAATGAACAATGAACACTTATTTTAACCTAATATAATACAAAAATAAAACCAATTTAGTCTCAAATAAATAATGAAACATGTTCAATTTGGTTTAAATATTGCAAAAACAGTGTTGGAGAAGAAAGTAAAAGTGCAATATGTGCCATGTAAAAAAGCTCATGTTTAAGTTCCTTGCTCAGAACATGAGAACATATGAAAGCTAGTGGTTCCTTTTAACATTAATCTTCAATATTCCCAGTTAAGAAGTTTTAGTCCTATAATTCCTACTTCTCTCTATACCATTTGTATGTCATATACCTTTGACTATTGGATGTTCTTAAAGCACTTTAGTATTGCCAGCCTAATCTCGGGAGTTGATAGGCTTGAAGTCATAAACAGCGCTGTGCATTCCAGCATTGCTAAGAGCTGCTGTTTGAATGAATGCTTACGAGCCTGCTGCTGCCTACCACCACTCAGTCAGACTGCTTTATCAAATAGCAAATCAGACTTATTTATAATATAAACACACAGAAATACGAGCATTTGATTATTTAATATGGTGAAATCCGGAAACTATAATTTCTAAAAACAAAACGTTTATTCTTTCAGTGAAATACGGAACAGTTCAGTATTTTATCAAATGGGTGGCAACCCTAAATCTAAATATTACTGTTACATTGCATAACCTTCAATGTTATGTCATAATTATGTAAAATTCTGGCAAATTAATGACGGTCTTTGTTAGGAATAAATGGCCTTTCAACAGTTCGCAATGAGCCAAGCAGCCCAAACTGCTGCATATACACTGACTCTGCTTGCACTAAACGCAAGAGAAGTGACACAATTTCCCTAGTTCATTTCCCTAGCCTGCTAACATACATTTCTTTTAACTACATATGCAGGGTTTAAAAAAATGTATACTTGTGTATTGATTTTAAGAAAGGCATTGATATTTATAGTTAGGTACATTATTGCAATGATTGTGCTTTTTCGCAAATGTGCTTTTGTTAAATCATCAAGTTGAAGTAGGCGTTGATTCGATGATAAATGAGCAGGCACCGCATTGATTATATGCAATGAACAAGCTAGTTAACCTAGTAATAGTTAACCTAGTAATATCATTAACCATTTGTAGTTAACTAGTGATTATGTGAAGATTGTTTTTTTTACAAGATAAGTTTAATGCTAGCTAGCAACTTACCTTGGCTCCTTGCAGCCACAAGGTCATTTTGATGCTGCACTCGCGTGTAACAGGTGGTCAGCCTGGATTGCAATGTAATCGGCCATAATCGGCATCCAAAAAGGCTGATTACCGATTGTTATGAAAACTTGAAATCGTCCCTAATTAATCAGCCGACCTCTACTATCAATCAATCAAATGTATTTATAAAGCCCATTTTACATCAGCCGATGTCACAAAGTGCTGTACAGAAACTCAGCCTAAAACCCCAAACAGCAAGCAATCCAGATGTAGAAGCACGGTGGCTAGGAAAAACTCCCTAGGAAGAAATCTAGAGAGGAACCAGGCTCTGAGGGGTGGCCAGTCCTCTCTGGCTGTGCCGGGTGGAGATTATAACATTACATGGCCAAGATGTTCAAACACTCATAAATGACCGGCAGGATCAGATAGCCAAGACAATGTAGGAGTATTATTATTACTATGTGGTTAGGGTCCTTGTCCTCCTGGAAGGTGAACCTTCGCCCCAGTCTGAGGTCCTGAGCGCTCTGGAGCAGGTTTTCACCAAGGATCTCTCTGTACTTTGCTCTGTTCATCTTTCTCCCAGTTCCTACTTCTGAAAAACATCCCCACAGCATGATGCTGCCACCACCATGCTTCACCGTAGGGATGGTGCCAGGTTTACTCCAGACGTGACTCTTGGCATTCAGGCCAAATACTTCAATCTTGGTTCCATCAGATCTTGTTTCTCATGGTTTGAGACCCGTTTAGGTGCCTTTTGGTAAACTCCAAGCGGGCTTTCACATGTCTTTTACTGAGGAGAAGCTTCCGTCTGGCCACTCTACCATAAAGGCCTGATTGGTGAAGTGCTGCAGAGATGGTTGTCCTTCAGAGTTCCTCCACAGAGGAACTCTGGAGCTCTACTGTTGTACCTGATAATTAATTGCACCCACCTGGAGTCCCAGGTCTAAATGAGTCCCTGATTAGAGGGGAACAATGAAAAAATGCAGAGTATCTGGATTCGAGTTCCAGAGTTGAGTTTGAGGGCTCTACACTTACATAGCTAGTTTTGACACAAACTGAAATTAGGCCAACTATAAAAATTTAGCAACCAGGAAATGGCCCGAGCGATTCCATTTTGCGATAAATTGCCTGAATTGATGCAATAATGATAAATAGAACGATAAGTTTAACATTAATGTGCACCAATTTGTTTTTAAATGATCCTTTAAACTACTACTACTAGTTTGATGGTTGTAGCCATCAATTGTCCCATTAACAATCACCCATATTAGCAAACCTATTTCATTTCAAACTTCACATTTCTCTAGTATAGGCTCCTTATCATAATAAACAATATCAGCAAAATGCCTGCGAAGTGATTGATATGGTCGGTGTCAATAACTTCTGGCTTATCGTCCCAGCTCTACTGCAGTACACAGTGTCAATAATTTGACCAAGACCCAGTTTGGGGTTGAAACATTGTCCTATTAAACAAGTTGGGAGCATTACACCAGTGTGCAGATTTACTTATTGTTCTGCGTCAATCACTTGACAGCAAAGCAGAGGAGTTTCTTCCTGGTGCTCTGGGCGATCTCAAACAGTCTACATCACTGCCCATGTCAGCAATCAGAACAAACAATCGAGGAGGAAGGGAAACCAAACCAAACACAACAAAAACAAAGCCAGTAAACTGCGTGTACTACAGTGCTCCATAAAAGCACTAGTTTGGTCAGCGTGGCATCCTACCAGAGGGCGTGTACTTTCAAGCCACTATAACTCTCTCCCTCATGCTCTCTCGGTCTCACCTCCTCCAGATTAGTGCAGTAATCTGTCTTGATACACTGAACCACCCACTTAGTTTGAACAGATAAGACGGCTATGATTTGTTTATTCTGCCATTTTTCTTTTAAGGAGGGATGTGTAACCATCACTTGGGACACATATTAAACAATCAAAACTGTCTGGATTAAAACATTTCCAGAATGACTTCACAGGAAGACAAGTGACTATTTATTATCCTAATCCTGCACAGCCAAACGCTTACTACTCCTCCCATTCACAGATGGTACTATTGCCGTATCTTTCCTTTAGTCCTCCTTGTCTCCTTGACATTGTTTAGGGTGATTTGTGGATAAGCCTAATTAGAAATATACCAGCATTCCTTTTTAAACTTCAAATAGAACTGGTCAGTTGTTTTGATCCCTTGCTTTCACAATCCAGAGAGTAAAGTCACAATAAAAACCAAAGCTAACTGACAATCATGTTTGTCGTAAAACAGCAGAGCAATCATCTATCATCCATCCCCCCTGTTTGTAAAGAGTAGCCTAGTGGGGTTGTTGACAGATGGCCCTAATTCATCAACACAAGGACAGTCACAGAAGCCTAAGCCTGCACCCCATGTCACCATCAAAGTCTGTCAGATTATATTCAATCAAGAATAGTCTGATGGGTGTCAATATTAGCCTATCACTTGTGAATGATGCCCAGCGTGTGTGTAGTAAGGGAAGAAACAACGCATGCCTTTTTTGAGACTTTTCAAAATCATAGTCGCACACCTCATGTAGCCTAGCCTATAAGCCTATATGTTTTGGCAAGGTTTGTATCACACTAAAGAGGCCAAATAACTTCTTAAAATTAAGCACATTAATAATTAATCTGGTTTACAAACAGGTGTAGAGCCTAACTGACATACATTCGCACCGTGTGAGTTTCAAGTTTGGGGAAGATCATTTTCACTATAAAAATCCACCTTAATAATAAAAGCATTACAACAAGTGCTCAGCATATGTGGGAACTCCTTCAAGACTGTTGGAAAAGCATTCCAGGTGAAGCTGGTTGAGAGAATGCCAAGTGTGTGCAAAGATGTCATCAAGGCAAAGGGTGGCTACTTAGAAGAATCTCAAATATATTTTGTTTTGTTTAACACTTTTTTGGTTACTACATGATTCCATACGTGTTATTTCATAGTGTTGATGTCTTCACTATTATTCTACAATGTAGAAAATAGTAAAAATAAAGAAAAACCCTTGAATGAGTAGGTGTGTCCAAACTTTTCAGACTGGCAATATATATATTTTTCTCATCAATCTACACACAATACCCCATAATGACAAAGTAAAAAAATGTGTGAGCCATTTTTGCAAACTTGTTGGAAGTGAAATACAGAAATATCTCATTTACATAAGTATTCACACCCCAGAGTCAATACGTTGTAGAATGACCTTAAAGTTGTGAGTCTTTCTGGGTAAGTCTCTAAGAGCTTTCCACCCCTGGATTGTGTGACATTTGCCCATTATTCTTTTCAAAATTCTTCAATCTCTTTCAAATTGGTTGTTGATCATCGACACCACCATTTTCAGGTCTTTCCATAGATTTTCAAGTAGATTTAAGCCAAAATTGTAACTAGGCCAGTCAAGAACATTCACTGTCTTCTTGGAAAGCAACTTTAGTGTAGATTTGTCCTTGTGTTTTAGGTTATTGTCCTGCTGAAAGGTGAATTAATATCCCAGTGTCTGGTGGAAAGCAGACTGAATCAGGTTTTCCGCTTGAATCAGGTTTTCCGCAGTATTACTTTAGTGCCTTGTTGCAGACAGGATGCAATATTTTTATTCTGTACAGGCTCACTTCTTTTCACTTTGTCAATTAGGTTAGTATTGTGGAGTTAATCCATCCTCAGTTTTCTCTTATCACAGCCATTAAACTCTGTAACTGTTTTAAAGTCACCATTGGCCTCCTGGTACAGTGGCTTGCGAAAATATTCACCCCCTTGGCATTTTTCCTATTTTGTTGCCTTACAACCTGGAATTAAAATGGATTTGGGGGGGGTTGTATCATTTCATTTACACAACATGCACTTTGAAGATGCAACATTTTTTTTTATTGTGAAATAAGAAAAAAAAACTGAACTTAAGCGTGCATAACTATTCACCCCCCCAAAGTCAATACTTTGTAGAGCCACCTTTTGCAGCAATTACAGCTGCAAGTCTATTGGGGTACGTCTCTATAAGCTTGGCACATTTAGCCACTGGGATTTTTGCCCATTCTTCAAAGCAAAACTGCCCCAGCTCCTTCAAGTTGGATGGGTTCCAATGGGGTACAGCAATCTTTAAGTCATACCACAGATTCTCAATTGGATTGAGGTCTGGGCTTTGACTAGAACATTCCAAGACATTTAAATGTTTCCCCTTAAACCACTCGAGTGTTGCTTTAGCAGTATGCTTAGGGTCATTGTCCTGCTGGAAGGTGAACCTCCGCCCCAGTCTCAAATCTCTGGAAGACTGAAAGGTTTCCCTCAATAATTTCCCTGTTTTTAGCACCCTCCATCATTCCTTTAATTTTGACCAGTTTCCCAGTCCCTGACAATGAAAAACATCCACACAGCATGATGCTGCCACCACAATGCTCCACTGTGGGAATGATGTTCTCGGGGTGATGGGAGGTTTTAAATTTGCGCCAGACACAGCGTTTTGCTTGATGGCCAAAAAGCTAAATTTTAGACTCATATGACCAGAGTAGCTTCTGCCATATGTTTGGGGCGTCTCCCACATGCCTTTTGCCGAGCACCAAACGTGTTTGCTTATTTTTGTCTTTAAGCAGTGGCTTTTTCTGGACACTTTTCTGTAAAGCCCAGCTCTGTGCAGTGTACGGCTTAAAGTGGTCCTGTCGACAGATGCTCCACAGCGGAGATTGGAGTTTTGCAGGTCCTTGGGCGGCTCTCTCTTGGCAGGTTTGTTGTGGTGTCATATTCTTTACATTTTTAATAATGGATTTAATGGTGCTCCGTGGGATGTTCAAAGTTTCAGATTTTTTTATAACCCAACCCTGATCTGTACTTCTCCACAACTTTGTCCCTGACCTGTTTGGAGAGTTCCTTGGATTTCATAGTGCCGCTTGCTTGGTGGTGCCCCTTGCTTAGTGGTGTTGCAGACTCTTTGGCCTTTCAGAAGGGGTGTGTATATACAGTATACTGAGATCAGGTGCCAGATCATGTGACACTTAGATTGCACATAGGTGTACTTTATTTAACTAATTATGTGACTTCTGAAGGTAATTGGTTGCACCAGATCTTATTTAGGGGTTACTTTTCCACTAAGTAATTTTTTAAATTTCAATTCACCAATTTGGACTATTTTGTGTATGTCCATTACATGAAATCCAAATAACAATCCATTTAAATTACAGATTGTAATGCAACAAAATAGGAAAAACACCAAGGCACAGTATAATCACTGAGCGGTTTCTTTTATCTCCGGCAACTGAGTTAGGAAGGACGCCTGTATCTTTGTAGTGATATACCATCCAAAGTGTAATTAATAACTTCACCATATTCAATCTCTGCTTTTAAATGTTTTACCCGTCTTTGCAATAGGAGCCCTTCTTTGCGAGAAATTGGAAAACCACCCTGGTCTTTGTGGTTGAATCTGTGTTTGAAATTCACTGCTCGGCTGAGGGACCTTACAGACAATTGTATGTGTGGTGTACAGAGATGAGGCAGTCATTCAAAAATCATGTTAAACACTATTATTGCACACAGAGTACATGTAAATTATTATGTGACTTGTTAAGAAAATATTTCTTCCTGAACATATTTAGGCTTCCCATAACAAAGGGGTTGAATAGTTTTTGACTCAAGACATTTCAGCTTTTAATTTTTAATTAATTGGCAAAAATGTTGAAAAACATAATCCCACTTTGACATTATGGGGTATTGTGTGTAGGCCAGTGACAATGTAAAATTAAAAATTCAGGCTGTAAAAAGTCAAGAGGTGTGAATACTTTCTAAAGGAACTGTAATAGGCTTATGAGAAGGGGAGACAAATAGAATAATGACATTTGTCTAAACTGGAGGAGGAAATTATTGTCCAAAAACAAACTTCTTATGGCTGCCATCCCGTTAACGGGATAATTGTCATCAACAACCGCTGAATTGCATAGCGCCACATTCAAATAATATTACTAAAAATATTTATATTCATGAAATCACAAGTGCAATATAGCAAAACACAGTTTAGCCTTTTGTTAATCTACCTGTCGTGACAGATTTTGAAAATATGCTTTACAGCGAAAGCAATCCAAGCGTTTGTAAGTTTATCGCTCGCTCGACAAAACATTATGTACACCTAGCATCTAGTAGCTTGGTCACGAAAATCAGAAAAGCAATCAAATGAATAGTTTACCTTTGATCTTCGGATGTTTTCACTTACGAGACACCCAGTTACACAATAAATGTTCCTTTTTGTTCCATAGATTATTTTTATATCCAAAATACCTCCGTTTGTTTGGCGCGTTATGTTCAGAAATCCACAGGAAAGAGCGGTCACGACAACGCAGACAAATTCCAAATAGTATCTGCAATGTCCACAGAAACATGTCAAACATTTTTTAGAATCAATCCTCAGGTTGTTTTTAAAATATATAATCGATAATATATATCAACCGCAACTGTCTTTTTCCGTCGGCGAGGGAAAGGCAATGGCTACCCAAACTCTGTTACGCTTCCAAAATGCTGCTGGCACCCGGCCATACAATGACGCGATGTTCTCTTTCTCGCTCATTTTTCAAAATAAAAAGCCTGAAACTATGTCTAAAGACTGTTGACACATTGAGGAAGCAATAGGAAAAGGAATCTGGTTGATATCCCTTTAAATGGAGCAAAGGCAGGCTATGGAACATGGAGTTTTCAAAATAGAAGCCACTTCCTGGTTTGATTTTCCTCAGGGTTTCGCCTGCAATATCAGTTATGTTATACTCACAGACAATATTTTGACAGTTTTGGAAACTTTAGAGTGTTTTCTATCCAATACTAATAATAATATGCATATATTAGCAACTGAGACTGAGTAGCAGGCCGTTTAGTTTGGGCAACTTATTCATCCAAGCTACTCAATACTGCCCCCCAGCCATAAGAAGTTAAGAGGCACTGACCCAACAATGATAAAGAGTGACTATGTGCAGTGCACACATAGCCAATGATCTCCTCTGGTGCCAATAAGATAGGCTATAGGCCTACTGTTAGCTCAATTAAATTGAGAAATGTAATAACTCATTGAGATTAGTCTTTTCATTATCTTCTCTTTCCAGCAATAGCCATTCGCTTTCCAAGCTATGTTTTCCCCCGATTTAATTTAGAAATATTGTGATATGCCTAGCTGGGCCTCTACTTTTTACTGACAGTCACAACTCAACAATCATCTATTTGGTATTTGCAGAGTGCGTTCCCTAAATTGCGTGTGATTGAAATTCATTTTTTTAAGGCTAGGGGAAACTAATTATCTTCTGTGGCCAAATCATGCTTTATTGGCCTATGTTGAATGATTAATTTATTCATGTATAGACAGGAGTAGGCTAATTTAAGCTATATCATTTTGGCAATTAAATTTACTTAGGGAGAGCTTCCCTTAGCCTTATGGATGCGCCGCCTATGAGCATACTTCAATCTACTATCCCCCATAGTAGAAAAGTTTACCTATTCTATTGGTCAGCTGGGTAAGAAACAAATAGCTCTGGGACAGCTGTGGGACGATAGATCCCAAATTCATACAACCAGTAGGCCTAAGCTACATAAAACAATTTTTTAAACAACACTTAAAACGCAATGAATGATGCAACAGATCATAACATTTAGCTTAAAATGTTGATATACTATTATTTCTTAACATTACTAGCGCAGCAACGCGCACAAGGCAGTAGGCTATGTGGCTACCAGACAATGAAAGAAAGTTGAAAACCAATACTGGTTTAACCTCTTGGAACACTAGGGGCAGTATTTCATTTTTGGATGAAAAAACGTTCCCGTTTTAAACAAGATATTTTGTCACGAAAAGATTCTCGACTATGCATATAATTGACAGCTTTGGAAAGAAAACACTCTGACGTTTCCAAAACTGCAAATATATTATCTGTGAGTGCCACAGAACTGATGCTACAGGCGAAACCAAGATGAAACTTCAAACAGGAAATGAGCAAAATTTGAGGCGCTGTTTTCCATTGTCTCCTTATATGGCTGTGAATGTGCCCTGAACGAGCCTACACCTTCTGCCGTTTCCCCAAGGTGTCTGCAGCATTGTGACGTGTTTGTAGGCATATCATTGGAAGATTGGCCATAAGAGACTACATTTACCAGGTGTCCGCCCGGTGTCCTTTGTCGAAATTGGTGCGTAATCTCCAGCTGCAAGCATTCTTCCATGTGATTCAGAGGAGAGAGCAGACTTCCACGAACGATATATCATCGAAGAGATATGTGAAAAACACCTTGAGGATTGATTCTAAACAACGTTTACCATGTTTCAGTCGATATTATGGAGTTAATTTGGAAAAAAGTTTGGCGTTTTGATGACTGAATTTTCGTTTTTTTTTGGTAGCCAAACGTGATGAACAAAACGGAGCGATTTGTCCTAAACAAATAATATTTTTGGAAAAACTGAACATTTGCTATCTAACTGAGAGTCTCCTCATTGAAAACATCTGAAGTTCTTCAAAGGTAAATGATTTTATTTGAATGCTTTTCTTGTTTTTGTGAAAACGTTGCATGCTGAATGCTACGCTAAATGCTATGCTAAATGCTACGCTAGCTATCAATAATCTTACACAAATGCTTGTTTTGCTATGGTTGAAAAGCATATTTTGAAAATCTGAGATGGCAGTGTTGTTAACAAAAGGCTAAGCTTGAGAACTAGCATATTTATTTCATTTGCGATTTTCATGAATAGTTAACGTTGCGTTATGGTAATGAGCTTGAGGCTGTATTCACGATCCCGGATCCGGGATGGCTAGAATCAAGAGGTTAAATGGCATATGGAAGTCTTAATAAAATAATTGCCACTACAGATATGGTTGGATTTTGCCTAGGCTACTTTGAAGCAAGGTAAAATGTGCCTCATAATATGTATTAAAACTTTCAGGATTCAAACAATTAAAAAGCTATATGTTTTCAAATTGCATACTGCCTCCACCTCATTGCAAAGTGGTGTGTGACACGCTGATGAAGCCTGTCTTCCGTTGCCTAGGCATTTGAATGGCGAATGGGAAGCACGTTTCAATAACCACCTGAGAAATAAAAATAATAACTATTTTTAATCGTGGCCAAAAAACTATTTTTAATAGGGATGCATGATATATCGGAATCGGCCGATATTAGCTAAAAATTCCAACATCGGTATCGACGCCGATGTGCAAAACCGATGTCAAAACTGACGTGCATACCCATATAATGTAGGTACATGATGTAATGACGCCACATAAAATGTTGCTCTACTATTTTTCAGATGTTGCCCTACCGGAGTTACACAGTAATTGTGTCACTGCTATTAGCTTCACGACATACTATGGAACGCAGTTTGGGTGTCAAAAAAGATACACGTCAAACACTATTTAACAATAACACTATTTGAAGCGTTAAATAACACAGTTCTATTATAGAATGTTGTGTGATCTGAATTTGCACGTGCAAGCCAAGCACCACCACTATTATCAGTAGCATGGTCAAAGCTGTACAAAAAAGTCTGCAAACCAGCGAACACCGGCCATGAACGATGTGTTTACAATACCACGTTGGTAATAAAGCATTATTTGTTTGACTGCAACTTCTGGGGTAGCTAGCTAGCTTTAGCTTGGTATCTAGCTAGCACCAATACAACCAGCCTGAAAACAATGACCGGTACAAAATGCAGTCCTTTTCATTATTCTTAGCAATGATTTAGGAATCCTTGTAAGTATGAGCTAGGTAGCCACTTGTTGTTCGCCTATTGAAATTGAACTTCAGTTCATGAAAATAAATAGCTAGCCAGCTACTTAACCCTGTTGTCCAAAGCTAACGTTATAAGCAGCCAGCTAGCTTCATCTGGCTAGTGAGGCTCGACCGGTTGGTTATGTGTTGTGACACTGGCCACAATAAGGATTAGGCACAATAGTGGAATTTGCAGTTAGCCTTCAAAATAAAAGTACCTCTTTGAAAGTGATGCAGAAGGTTACAATTGGTGGAATCATGCCATATTTAGACTAGATAATGTTAAACAAGGTTGGAATGTGAAGCAATGAAATGGGGTATCAGTCTACCCGTGACACCCACAGAACACAACTGTGAAGAGTTTACCCAAATATTTGTGTTGTAGCTCTTATCATGGGATTGTGACTGTGTGAAACCACCTCCCCAGTCAGCCTATTGTGTGTATTGACATTCATATTGCACTGTACAGCTTTACCTAAGGATTGGGGATCAATGAAATGGGGTATCAGTCTACTCAATGCCCAAGATATTTTTTCCCAATGTCCTCCTCAGAGTTATCAGACTCCAAAACATCCACACAGTATTGCTTTTCCTCTGGAATAGTGTTCAATACTAATGTTCTCGGTCACTAAGTAGACTGATACCTATGGATTGTGGATCAATGACATGGGGTAAGGTTGTACAGTGAAATAAGTATGCCCCCAATGCAATTCCAAAGTATAATACATCCAGTGTGATTTCAACAGATTTTTGTCAAATTAACAAATTGTCTTTTGTTGATTTTATATAGTTATTTTTTTTGGTTAACCTTTATTTAACTAGGCAAGTCAGTTAAGAACAAATTCGTATTTACAATGACGGCCTACTCCAACCAAACCTGGACGATTCTGGGCCAACTGTGCGCCGCCCTATGGGACTCCCAATCATGGCCTGTAATACAGCCTGGATTCGAACCAGGGACTGTAGTGACACCTCTTGCACTGAGATACAGTGCCTTAGACTGCTGCGTCCGTGTGTGTGTGTGTGTGTGTGTTATTTAACTGTACTAGAATGCTTAAAAGGCCGCTCAAATTTTAAATATCGGTATCGTTTTGGGGAGGGGGGGGGAATGTAATATCAGTGCATCACAAATTTTTAACACATGATTGCATTTTAAATAGTTGTACAATGATTGGGTTTATAAAAGCGCTGTCTGACAAATTTTCCGCTCATATGCTCTGTATGTTGTGGGCGTGTGATAAATAAGATACACACAAGCGGAAATTTAATTCCACAAAATTATGCCAATTAACCCATAGACCGACAAGCATGATCGGTCAAATGTTTTTCCATCAATGAATAGGCTAAAAAGCATAATTTCGCAATGGGATTTTTCTTCTGTTGGACAATTGGCCAGTGCCAAAAGCTGGCTATTACCTGCTATTGGAAATCCTGGTAAGCACTCACCCCACATGCCTCTACTTTTAGGTCATGAGGACCATGTATGCATCCCAAATGGCAACCTATTCCCTTTATAGTGCACTACCATTGACAAGGGCCCACAGGGCTCTGGTCAAAAGTAGTGCACTGTAGGGAATAGGGTGCCATTTAGGGGTAGAAACCACGTCGAAAGGGACCCCAGAACAAGACTGAAATTGTACTCTGTACCCTGCTACCCCTACAGCTCTGCTCCCCAGATAACTCCCTCCACACGGCAGCCACTCGTTAAAAACTTCCAGCGTAACTACAAAGACAGGGAGGAGCGCTGCAAACAAACAAGCTCTTTGTGTAATGTCCTTGGTGACAGGGACGAGGACACAGTAGCTCCCTCCCGAGTCATGACGAACGAGTTTGTTTGCTTCACATGGCCTTCCAGTACCTGTGAGCTAGAACTGAAGTGGAGAGAAGAGTACAATTGTCATTCATTCGCTTGGGATACATACCTCACACTTGCTAGGTCTGACGTAAACTGTCACTCAAAGGAGCGGATAACATGAGAAAATATGGAAGAAGCTAGCCAACTTTTAATTGATTGAACTTTGAAGGTGTCCCAACTGACACATTCAGAGTAAAGACGTGATTATGATGTTTGGAAAGTGTCGCCTTTGTATCCCAGAATAAAAGTATGTTTACTTTTGGCTTTTAGGCTATTTGCATGTGGAAATCAAATCGCTGCAAACAAAAGGTCTGTTGTTTTAACTAGCACTGTCTCCTCAAATCACATACATCAACAGAGCATGTCTGCAGGAGTCACCGAGGTCTACGTGACAGAGTTAGCACGGTATGTGTGCGAGTTCATTACAACTGACAGTTGAGTGAGTGGTGAAAAAGGAGACGCACTAGTTTCCCATAACCCATGAGCTCCTATCCTAGAGGGACTACTCTGCTGACTGTGCACATCCTGCCTACGCTGCCCTGTGCCACTTTAATACCTCACTGTTAAACCACAATGTCCCAATTGCATCAGGTGTTTGCTCTGATCTGCTCTCCCAGTGTAAAAAATACATTCCTGACAGCGAGGCAGCAGTGGGCAAAATAGTTTTTAAAGGTTGCCTCTATTCATTCACAGTATGGTCATTAACCATGACAAATATCTGAAAGCCATTTATGCCACCCAGTTATAAATATGGAAGACTCCAAGAAGCCAGAATATAACCTAAGAATGGCAACACTTAGGTTGCCCGTGTGCTATCATGTAGCCTAGTTACTTTGCATGAAACTACAGTTTAGATAAATAAGACCTACATGAAAAAGCCTAATGGTTAAATTGTAAGTTACAAACTTAGCTTTGTTACTGTGTAGTTATATGCAAATAGCCTAATGCACACCACAAAATGAAGAAGTAAGACAACTAGTTTAATGGATTCTGTACAACTTTATAGAGCGACTGAAACGTTCAGATTGACTTTGTTCATTCCAGAACAACAGAGTTCTTTGAATATAGAAGAAAAAAACATCACATCAAACAGTATAGCCTACTTCCTACACAAAAGCATGTTATGAAAGACATGAATTAAACATCATGTCACTGAACCTGATAGCGATTCCTTCCTAAAAGGAAAACAGAGCTCTGGAAGAAGTGCTGTGTCACAGCTTCATAGGCAGCAGCATTGCTTACTGTTTAATCCCAGTTAGAGCCATGTTCAAGAGCGGATGTCCCATGATGCCAGGGCTGGAGGTCAATCTGTTACATTCACTAATGGGCTATTACTGTAGTACCGGACGGGGTGCTGCTGTACAGCCTGCATGGCTGCAGTTGCATCCCAAAAGGTGCCCATAGGGCTAGTCTAAAGTAGTGCACTATAGGGAATAGGGTGCCAATTGGGAAGCATGGCTATCTCTGATCTGACAGTCACATCTGTCAGAGGAGGAGGATGGGGGCTCTGTAGCACACTCTCCACACAGCCACCCTGCTCCCCACACAGCCAGCCCGCTCCCCACACAGCAAGCCACCAGCCGCCACTTCCCACAACAAAGCACAACACTCATCTTCTGATGGGTCTTCCTTCAAAATAGCCTTTTAATGTGATAGGGAGATTTCAGACCCGAGTCTGCTGCTGCCTCACAAGTGAGATTAAGAGAGGATCAGATGGGATACAACAGCTGCACATCATAGATGTGAACCCAAAACACAGCCTCTTTCGAAGCCTTGTATAGCTAAGCTTACCAATAGCAATTATGTCTTGCTTTTCCAAAACATAGCAAGGCCAGATTTGGTTTGTTGTGTGTGTACTGTGTAGACTTATTGAAATAGCTTCAAAATAGTTTGTTTGGCTCTGAACTTTAACCAATAAGAGGAAGAAAAATAATGGTAATTTATTAGTAACAGAGACTGATAAAGTGGAGAGAAACTAATAAAGTGTATCAGCAATGGCGCCTTTTTGTAGGCACTAATGGAGGCTCACTCTGGCATGGCTCGTTGGACAAAGCCTTTGGGGAAATTAATGTTTTTTTTGTGGGGGTTTTGGATAAACAAACAAAAATAAGGTATTCGGTAAACACAGGCTTAGGAGATCTTTACTTGTTGTTCTATGAGATCATTTTTATCAGCCAACATCCCTTTATTCATTTATTTCACCTTTATTTAACCAGGTAGGCTAGCGGAGAACAAGTTCTCATTTGCAACTGCGACCTGGCCAAGATAAAGCATAGCAATTCGACACATACAACAACACAGAGTTACACATGGAATAAACAAAACATACAGTCAATAATACAGTAGAACAAAATAAAACAAAAAGTTTATATACAGTGAGTGCAAATGAGGTAAGTTAAGGAAATAAATAGGCCATGGTGACGAAGTAATTACAATATAACAATTAAACACTGGAATGGTAGATCGGCAGAAGATGAATGTGCAGGTAGAGATACTGGGGTGCAAAGGAGCAAAATAAATAAATAAATACCAGTATGGGGATGAGGTAGGTAGATAGATGGGCTGTTTACAGATAGGCTAAGTACAGGTGCAGTGATCTGTAAAATGCTCTGACAGCTGGTGCTTAAAGCTAGTGAGGGAGATGTGTCTCCAGCTTCAGAGATTTTTGCAATTCGTTCCAGTCATGGGCAGCAGAGAACTGGAAGGAAAGACGACCAAAGGAGGAATTGGCTTTGGGGGTGACCAGTGAGATATACCTGCTGGAGCGCGTGCTACGAGTGGGTGCTGCTATGGTGACCAGTGAGCTGAGATAAGGCGGTGCTTTACCTAGCAGAGACTTGTAGATAACCTGTAGCCAGTGGGTTTGGCGACGAGTATGAAGCGAGGGCCAACCAACGAGAGCATACAGGTCGCAATGGTGGGTAGTGTATGGGGCTTTGGTGACAAAACGGAGGGCACTGTGATAGACTGCATCCAGTTTGTTGAGTAGAGTGTTGGAGGCTATTTTATAGATAACATCACCGAAGTCGGGGATTGGTAGGATGGTCAGTTTTACGAGGGTATGTTTGGCATCATGAGTGAAGGATGCTTTGTTGCGATATAGGAAGCCGAATTTTGGATTGGAGATGCTTAATGTCTGGAAGGAGAGTTTACAGTCTAACCAGACACCCAGGTATTTTTAGTTGTCCACGTATTCTAAGTCAGAGCCGTCCAGAGTAGTGATGCTGGACGGGCGAGCAGGTGCGGGCAGCGATCGATTGAAAAGCATGCATTTAGTTTTACTTGCGTTTAAGAGCAGTTGGAGGCCACGGAAGGAGAGTTGTATGGCATTGAAGCTCGTCTGGAGGTTAGTTAACACAGTGTCCAAGGATTTGTCATTATGAGGTATTTTATGTATATTGATGAGGAACATTTTATATTTAAGTCAAAGGGTCTATGGTCTTCAATTACAGACCTCACAGTTTGGTGGAACCACACCTGTGACTATCCCCTCCTCCCCTTAGTCGACCTCATCAGTCTTTCTATACTCTGGGAGCGCTGAAAATGACACATTCAGGAAATTTCGTCTACCCTCCAACTCTATCAAATCTGCTCTTCTTAAAATCCCCCACAGTCCATACAGTCAGTGGAATCCCTGGCACACTGTCCAACACTAGTCTACCCACTACATCACCTTTTACTGCAAAAAATATAGCTCCCTAAGCACTGTTTATCTACTGTCTGATGGTCAAGATTTATGAACCCATAAATAATGTGGTCGTAAAGAGAGTGAGAAAGACAGCATACATGCAGGCGTGGTTGTGTGGAAGGGGAGTTATTACCAATCTAGGCTATAATGGGGTCATATCAGATTACTTCAGACTAAAACAACAATAATACAGATCAGTGATTTACTGTTATTTGCTTTGGTTATTGTTTCTCCTGGTTCATTTTTTACTTTAATAAACGGTAGTACAGTATGTGTTGTGTCCTGCTATGAGTATGTGGTATAGTTACGTCCTAAATGACACCCTATTCCCTATATTGTGCATTATCTTTGACCAGAGCCCTGGCCCTGGTCAAAAGAAGAGCACTATAAGGAGAATATGGTGCCATTTGTGACCCAAACACAGAGTGGAGTATAGTATGCCTCCCTCCCCAGCTGCTCTGTTTGTGACAGCGAGACTGGAAGGTGCTCTGGAATGGAGCCCAACTGCAGGTCAATACTTCCAGACTCTGCGGCAGCAGTGCTTTTCCTCTCTCAGTCACTGAAATGTCTTAATTTCCCCTGCCGCCACACACACCCAGCCTTAAGAGGCTCCACTTCTCTCCCCTGCTCGCCTCTCCTCCTCCTGACATGTTCCATTCCTTTCTCCTGTTTTTATTTCTCAATTTCCCATTGTATACCAGCCTCCTTAGTCCTCATATCATTCAGTCTCAACTCCCTCTTTTTCCTCAAGCAGCAGCATAGGCACTGACATGTGGAATGAGATTGAGGAAATGAAAGTCTGTATTATTAGGAGAGTCATGTGAAGTTAAATCAATGCAAGTCATTTAGGATATCATGATTCCAGTAGTTAGCTAAATTACTGTCACCTTTGATATCAAGGAAACATGATACAGTGACAAAATGTTAATGTGGGGAATCTGAGGGGGGGGATCTTTTAAAAAAAAAACTTTGTTAATATAGAGTATTACAGTATGAGTCATGATACCCATAAAACCTAACAAGGAAATGGTTTCAATAAGACCCCAAGCCATAAGACTGCTGAACAATTAAGCAAATGGCCACCCGGACTATTTACTCCTCTTGCACTTTGATGCAGTTCCTTAGACCAATGTGCCACTCAGGAGCACACTGCTGGTACTCACTGTTTATTATCTACTGCATAGTCACTTTACCCCTACCTACATGTACAAATTACCTCGACTAATCTGTACTCCTGCACATTGACTTGGTACTGGTACTCCCTGTATATAGCCCTGTTATTTACATTTTATTGTTACTTTTTATTTTACTTTAGTTTATTTAGTAAATATTTTCTTAACTATTTCTGGAACTGCATTGTTAGTTAAGGGCTCGTAAGTAAGTATTTCACGGTAAGGTCTACTACACCTGTTGTATTCGGAGCATGTGACAAATAAAATTAGATTTTGATTTAATTTGTTTTTCCACCATAAATTTTCCCATAGAGGATTTTATAAACACTTAAAATAAGGTCTGCGTTTTGTGTGGTCTTACCCTGGGGTGACGTTGTGATAACCTTGTAAAACTCTCTAGGACTATGTGACTTTTACGAAATATATTATTTAACCTTTATTTAAATAGGCAAGTCAGTTAAGAACAATTTTTTATTTACAATGACGGCCTACCCTGGCGACGCTGGGCCAATTGTGTGCCGCCCTATGGGACTCCCAATCACGGCCGGATCTGATACAGCCTGGAATTGGAACAGGGATTATAGTAACGCCTCTTGCACTGAGGTGCATTGCCTTAGACCACTGTGCCACTCGGGAGCCCACTCGGGAGCCAAATATATTGATAAAAGTCACCATGTCAGAGAGATTTACATGGTTATCAAAACGTCATGCCAGGATAAGCCTACACCTAGCAAACATTTGCCGATTTCTGTTAGGGAATACCTACTCTGAAGTGGGTGTGCGCTCTTCACAACTCAATTTGCCTTTGAGCTCCTAAACAACTGCAATTCTTCTTTTACTTTGGCAAAGGGTAAAGTCTACAAAACTTTGTTCACTCTTTTCGGTACAGATTCTAGTTTTGGGAACAGAAAACTGCATTGAGATCAAATGTGTTATTAATGAGAAAATTAGTAGAATGATGGGACCAAAATAGATCTCGTTCCATCTTCTTCCACTGACAGTGTTGGGCCGAAAAGCTTCCCCCTGACAGAATTCTCCCCCCGCCTTTGCGTGAACATGGACGCACTCAATTCTTCATTGCTGCGACTTGCTTGCTAGTTGAGATTCCTGATCACGTTAGGCTGAGTTTCATTTTATTTTTTGTGTCGGTTTGATCGCAGGGGAGGCACTAGTAATGTCTGCAGTTTTCTCAAGTGTATTAGTCTATAAATAAATCTCTTTGCCAAAATGTGTCATCTCTCCCATGTCTTATTTGACTAGTAGTTCTGAAATGTTTATTGCTTGCCTAAATTTGACTCCTTCCTCTGTTTAATATAATACACATATATTACTTATTAATTTTGGTTGCCTATCCTGATGTGAAGTTTGTTCTATAGAAATGTGTGCCACAAGAAGTATTAGACTCTAGTCACAAAAGGAAGTGGTTATTTCAGCAATAAGTTTTCAGAGCCCTCTACTGTTCTCTCTACCCATCCCTCAATCCCCCATCCCATCGTGCTTTTCCCTCTAATGGCTTTTCCTACATTTTTTTTACACTTTTCTGTTTTAGTTTTTAAGAATGTAGGTACAGTAGAAATAATAAAAATAATAATAACAATAAATCAAAAGTGTACTCTTGGTTAAAAATAAATATATCAAATATATAAGTCAACATGAGTGCATATCCATATCCATAATCACAGGAAACTGTTATGATAATAGAAAAAAATAAATACATGTATAATAATATAATTAACAAAACTATGACTGAATGTGCCTCCGTGAAGAATCTCCTCCCCAATAGGACACCCCCAGCACCTCCGCCATCTCCATCAACCTCCCCCCACCCCTCAACCACAAAACACAATAATGACAATAATAATAATAATAGAAATTAAAATCCTAAATATATATACAGTCGTGGCCAAAAGTTTTTAGAATGACAGAAATATTAATTTCCACAAAGTTTGCTGCTTCAATGTCTTTAGATATGTTTGTCAGATGTTACTATGGAATAATGAAGTATAATTACAAACATTTCATAAGTGTCAGATGATTTAATTGACAATTACATGAAGTTGATGCAAAGACTCAATATTTGCAGTGTTGACCCTTATTTTTCAAGACCTCTGCAATCCGCCCTGGCATGCTGTCAATGAACTTCTGGGCCACTGGTGACAGCCAATTCTTGCATAATCAATGCTTGGAGTTTGTCAGAATTTGTTGGTTTTTGTTTGTCCACTCGTCTCTTGAACACAAGTTCTCAATGGGATTAAGGTCTGGGGAGTTTCCTGGCCATGGACCCAAAATATCGATGTTTTGTTCCGCGAGCATCTTAGTTATCATTTCTGCCTTATGGCAAGGTGCTCCATCATGCTGGAAAAGGCATTGTTCATCACCAAACTGTTCCTGGATGGTTGGGAGAAGTTGCTCTCGGAGGATGAATTGGTACCATTCCTTATTCATGGCTGTGTTCTTTGGCAAAATTGTGAGTGATCCCACTCCGTTGGCTGAGAAGCAACCCCACACATGAATGGTCTCAGGATGCTTTACTGTTGGCATGACACAGGACTGATGGTAGCGCTCACCTTGTCTTCTCCCGACAAGCTTTTTTCCAGATGCCCCAAACAATCGGAAAGGGGATTCATCAGAGAAAATTACTTTACCCCAGTCCTCAGCAGTTCAATCCCTGTACCTTTTGCAGAATATCAGTCTGTCCCTGATGTTTTTCCTGGAGAGAAGTGGCTTCTTTGCTGCCCTTCTTGACACCAGGCCATCCTCCAAAAGTCTTCGCCTCACTGTGCGTGGAGATTAGAGGTTGGCCGATTAATCGGAATGGCCGATTTAATTAGGCCCGATTTTCAAGTTTTCACAACATTCGGAAATTGGTAATTTTGGATGTCGATTTTGCAGATTTCTTTTTTTTTTACACCTTTATTTAATCTTTATTTAACTAGGCAAGTCAGTTAAGAACACATTCTTATTTTCAATGACGGCCTAGGAATGGTGGGTTAACTGCCATGTTCAGGGGCAGAATGACAGATTTTTACCTTGTCAGCTCAGGGATTCAATCTTGCAACCTTACGGTTCACTAGTCCAACACTCTAACCACCTGCCTCATGAGGAGCCCGCTTGTTATGCGAATGCAGTAAGAAGCCAAGGTGAGTTGCTATCTAGCATTAAACTTAATCAATCATAATCACTAGTTATAACTACACATGGTTGATGACATTACTAGTTTATCTAGCATGTCCTGCGTTGCATATAATTGATGCAGTGCGCATTCGCGAAAAAGGACGGTCGTTGCTCCAACGTGTACCTAACCATAAACACCAATGACTTTCTTAAAATCAATACACAGAAGTATATATTTTTAAACCTGCCTATTTAGCTAAAAGAAATCCAGGTTAGCAGGCAATACTGATGGATGCCACCCGTTAGATAAAATACGGAACGGTTCCGTATTTCACTGAAAGAATAAACGTCTTGTTTTCGAGATGATAGTTTCCGGATTCGACCATATTAATGACCTAAGGCTCGCATTTCTGTGTGTTATTATGTTATAATTAAGTCTATGATTTGATAGAGCAGTCTGACTGAGCGATGGTAGGCACCAGCAGGCTCATAAGCATTCATTCAAACAGCACTTTCGTGCGTTTTGGCAGCAGCTCGGCTGTTTATGACTTCAAGCCTATCAACTCCAGAGATTAGGCTGGTGTAACGATGTGATGTGAAATGGCTAGCTAGTTAGCGGGGTGCGCGCTATTAGCGTTTCAAACTTCACTTGCTCTGAGACTTGGAGTAGTTGTTCCCCTTGCTCTGCATGGGGAACGCTGCTTCGAGGGTGGCTGTTGTTGTTGTGTTCCTGGTTCAAGCCCAGGTAGGAGCGAGGAGAGGTATGGAAGCTATACTGTTACACTGGCAATACTAAAGTGTCTATAAGAACATCCAATAGTCAGGTATATGAAATACAAATGGTATAGAGAGAGAGTCCTATAATAACTACAACCTAAAACTTCTTACCTGGGAATATTGAAGACTCATGCTAAAAGGAACCACCAGCTTTCATATGTTCTCATGTTCTGAGCAAGGAACTTAAACATTAGCTTTCTAACATGGCACATATTGCACTTTTACTTTCTTCTCCAACACTTTGTTTTTGCATTATTTAAACCAAATTGAACATGTTTCATTATTTATTTGAGGCTAAATTGATTTTGATGTATTATATTAGGTTAAAGTAAGTGTTAATTCAGTATTGTTGTAATTGTCATTATTACAAAGAAATGGCAAAAATCGGCCGATTAATCGGTAGCGGCTTTTTTTGGCCTCCAATAATCGGTATCGGCGGTGAAAAATCATAATCGGTCGACCTCTAGTGCCGATGCACTCACACCTGCCTGCTGCCATTCCTGAGCAAGCTCTATACTGGTGGTACCCAGATCCCGCAGCTGAATCAACTTTAGGAGACGGTCCTGGTGCTTGCTGGACTTTCTTAGGCGCCCTGAAGCCTTCTTCACAACAATTGAACCGCACTCCTTGAAGTTCTTGATGATCCGATAAATGGTTGATTTAGGTGCAATCTTACTGGCAGCAATATCCTTGCCTGTGAAGCCCTTTTTGTGCAAAGCAATGATGGTGACACATGTTTCCTTGCAGGTAACCATGGTTGACAGAGGAAGAACAATGATTCCAAGCACCACCCTCCGTTTGAAGCTTCCAGTCTGTTATTCGAACTCAATCAGCATGACAGTGATCTCCAGCCTTGTCCTCGTCAACACTCACACCTGTGTTAATGAGAGAATCACTGACATGATGTAAGCTGGTCCTTTTGTGGCAGGGCTGAAATGCAGTGGAAATGTTTTTTGGCAAAGAGGGACTTTGCAATTAATTGCAATTCATCTGATCACTCTTCATAACATTCTGGAGTATATGCAAATTGCCATCATACAAACTGAGGCAGCAGACTTTGTGAAAATTAATATTTGTGTCATTCTCAAACTTTTGGCCACGACTGTATATGTACAGTACATATACATAGTCACAGGACACTCAACTTATCTATTTTCCTACATCAGATATGCAGGTGACAATCCACCTGGATGACAGCACATAATCAGCAAGACAGAGATGCTCTTCGAGGGAATGCCTGCCCATTCTCAGATGTTAGATAATCCAAGATGATCACATCATTAACATTCCAGCCATTTTCAACTCCAGATTTGACTACTTCAACTCACACCCTGCTGGAATCCCAGAATTCTCAAATTACCCTCTGTTATTAATCTCTATATTGTAATCAATAACGTGTTTCAAAATGCTGTACTTTTATTAACATATGTTCAGATCATATGTTCAGATCAAATTAGAATCTTAAGTGTAACATCATTTTGTTGGGGAAAACAAATTTCTTTCCCGGTTTGCTGAATGTGTTCTGAAGGAGGAGTCAATTGTCATTTCAAACAGGGACAAAGATGTTAACATCATGAGAGAAGAAATAGCAGTCACTCTCCTCCAAAACACTAGCCAACTGACCTGAGCCAACTGTGCCACTTCTGTGGGGAGCTGGACAATAATGAGGAAGACACTAACTGGGTAATTGCTTGTTCACTTCTAAAGGCACATTTTTAGGAGTACGATTTTGTATAAGCAGTTGTCTGATAATTAAATAATTGTAATTGAAGAAAATGTACTTAATGATTTAAATATGAACATTTTTCATATAAATTTCAGATTGGTTGTGACTGCCCACGATGGTTCCACCAGACCTGTATGAAAACCATCCCATCATTGGAGGCTTATGTCTGCGCTGCCTGTCAGGACTAGGTTAGGCTTGAGTTCCAGGCGATGGTTTCACCTGGAAAACTTTGCATAAAAAGTGGACTAAATGTTCAGTTGCGCTGGTGCAGCTTTCCAATATTTGTTTATGTTATTTATTGTCTTTTTATATTTGATTTATTGTCATTTTATCTTATTATGCAAAGATTTAAATTTCTATTTCTTATTTAATGTTTGTTAACAAACTTAACTTTGTCATGTTATTGTGTGATAATATTTGTGTATTATCATTATTTTCTTAAACATTACAAAATGTTTCTAAAATAAAAGTTTGTTACTTTATACTCTAATTTTGCTTTCTGTGGCACACACTACTGGTCAACATGAACTACCAAAATGATTCTGAAGTGTGCCAAGCTTGGCAGTCCCCCCACACACAGCTATTTTCCTAAATTTTGTGGCTAGAGTCAAATACTTTCTATAGAACAAACTTCACGTAGGTAACCGAAATTAATCATTAATAATTAATGTATGTGTGTGTGTTAAATTAAACAGAGGGAGAAAAATGTATGCAAGCAATAAACATTTCAGAACAACTACTAGTCGAATAAGATGACGAATTTATTGCTCGAGCTTTATTTATAGACTAATACAATTGAAACAAATAGCCAAACCGAAAACTGCAGACATTACTAGTTCCTCCCCCGCGATCAAACCGAAATATAAAAATGTATATAAAATTAAATGCAGACTAAAGTCATCAGAAATCCAAACTAGCACGCAAGTCGTGATGAATGAAGAATTGAGTGAGTGCGCGTTCACGCGAAGATGGGGGGAGAATTTCTGGCACAACACCGGCCAATGCAATGCGCTACCATATCTGGCAGTGAGTGGAAACACCAAGTGGATGCTTCACAATAGAAACAACAAACTTAATTAAAGCGCACAACAAACGAAATGGTCGGACACCTGAGATTCGCTAACACTAGATAGTTGTCAGCACACGATATCAGAACGCTTCATTTTGTTGAAGTACGTTTCTGTAAATAGAGCCACACAATATATCAAACAAAAGTTCCTTAGTTGCGATGGCAGATTTCGATTCGAAAGATGCCGGGGAAAAAGTGAACTTCATTGCATTTGTTAGTAATGACGCACAGTAGCCAATGGAGTAAATACTAGAACGTTAACTAGCCTTGTGATCATACTTTGAGGGACTAAAACCCGTAACTCGCGACTGTGCACACACACACACACACACACACACGTCGTTCCTATTCCGGCCATAGAATTAGCATTCCCGTTAGCAAAGCTAGCTAGCTACAGACAGTACTTTACCACGTAGCTATCAAACAACAACTTCAAATGCCAACTTCAATATCTATAACTTTAAAATACATTCGTAAATACAGAAGTAAAAGAAAACGAATAACTTACAGGTAAACCCATAAATGAGAAGCAAAACTGTGGCGGCTTGCAGTCCATTGGGCGGCAGAGTCTTGTGGTAATCGAGTAGCAATCTTTTCGCCATGATTTCCCAGTGCACTTTCGTTCCTTACCTCGCTCAACTTCTACGTCTGTTCTACTGCTGATTGCTTCTCTAGCAACTCCTCTCCATAGCGACCGCCCGGGCGCGAGAGCTGTACCACTTCTGGGATTGACAGGGGCACACACCTTAATCAGTCAACAAATTCCTTTTGTTATGCACTTTGTAAATACATGAATACATTTTACAGTGTATAGCTAAGTAGATAATGTGTCAAGACTTTATAGACCTTTATTAGACTTAAACCCCTTATTATTGACCAATGACTAAGTGAAATTGAAATGGTGCACTGTAAATCATCTTATATCAGTCATCCATTCAAGAATAGCCCTAATATAATTTCACAATTAGGCATATTTTTGTTGTGATAGTGTACTTTCACAGGGTATTTCATTTCTGTCAGTTGTGTAATGTAGTCGAGCCTGTGTTTGTGATCACTTTGAGAATGATCCCTTGTCTGAAAGACATGAATCAAATAAACATTTAGGAGAGTGCAAGACCTGAGTCAAGATCCCTTAAACAGTGTTAATTAAGTCTAAAAACAACTGTTGGGATTGTTTACAGCCCATTTAAAGAAAACACAGCAGGTCTGGAGTTAACATTCCATCCAAACAAATAGCATAGCACCATTGCCAGGTTACCACTAAATGAACACTGAAGTCTCCATTTGGATGAGGTCTGATAATCTTCTCATCAATTAGAATGATGGTTTTATCACATACAGTGACTTCAGAAAGTATTCACACCCCTTGACTTTTTCAACATTTTGTTGCCTGAATTTAAAATGGATTAAATCGAGATTTGTTTAAATCAATGGCCTACACACAATACCCCATAATGTCAAAGTGAATTCATATTTTTGGGATTTTTTTTACAAATGAATTCAAAATGAAAGCTGAAATGTCTTGAGTCAATAAGTATTCAACCCCTTTGTAATGGCAAACCTAAATAAGTTCAGGAGTAAAAATGTGCTTAACAAGTCACATAATAAGTTGCATGGACTCACTCTCACCCCACTGTAATTAATAGTCTTTAACATGATTTTTGAATGATTGCCTCATCTCTGTGCCCAACACATACAATTACAGTGGGGCAAAAAAGTATTTAGTCAGCCACCAATTGTGCAAGTTCTCCAACTTAAAAAGATGAGAGGCCTGTAATTTTCATCATAGGTACACTTCAAATATGACAGACAAAATGAGAAAAAACATTTTTAATTAATTTATTTGCAAATTATGGTGGAAAATAAGTATTTGGTCAATAACAAAAGTTTATCTCAATACTTTGTTATATACCCTTTGTTGGCAATGACAGAGGTCAAATGTTTTCTGTAGGTTTTCACACACTGTTGCTGGTATTTTGGCCCATTCCTCCATGCAGATATCCTCTAGAGCAGTGATGTTTTGGGGCTGTTGCTGGGCAACACGGACTTTCAACTCCCTCCAAAGATTTTCTATGGGGTTGAGATCTGGAGACTGGCTAGGCCACTCCAGGACCTTGAAATGCTTCTTACGAAGCCACTCCTTCGTTGCCCTTTCATGCTGAAAGACCCAGCCACGTTTCATCTTCAATGCCCTTGCTGATGGAAGGAGGTTTTCACTCAAAATCTCACGATACATGGCCCCATTCATTCTTTCCTTTACACGGATCAGTTGTCCTGGTCCCTTTACAGAAAAACAGCCCCAAAGCATGATGTTTCCACCCCCATGCTTCACAGTAGGTATGGTGTTCTTTGGATGCAACTCAGCATTCTTTGTCCTCCAAACACGACGAGTTGAGTTTTTATCAAAAAGTTGTATTTTGGTTTCATCTGACCATATGACATTCTCCCAATCTTCTTCTGGATCATCCAAATGCTCTCTAGCAAACTTCAGACGGGCCTGGACATGTACTGGCTTAAGCAGGGGGACACGTCTGGCACTGCAGGATTTGAGTCCCTGGCGGCGTAGTGTGTTACTGATGGTAGGCTTTGTTACTTTGGTCCCAGCTCTCTGCAGGTCATTCACTAGGTCCCCCCGTGTGGTTCGGGGATTTTTGCTCACTGTTCTTGTGATAATTTTGACCCCACGGGGTGAGATCTTGCGTGGAGCCCCAGATCGAGGGAGATTATCAGTGGTCTTGTATGTCTTCCATTTCCTAATAATTGCTCCCACAGTTGATTTCTTCAAACCAAGCTGCTTACCTATTGCAGATTCAGTCTTCCCAGCCTGGTGCAGGTCTAAAATTTTGTTTCTGGTGTCCTTTGACAGCTCTTTGGTCTTGGCCATAGTGGAGTTTGGAGTGTGACTGTTTGAGGTTGTGGACAGGTGTCTTTTATACTGATAACAAGTTCAAACAGGTGCCATTAACACAGGTAACAAGCCTCTTAAAGAAGAAGTTACAGGTCTGTGAGAGCCAGAAATCTTGCTTGTTTGTAGGTGACCAAATACTTATTTTCCACCATAATTTGCAAATAAATTCATTAAAAATCCTACAATGTGATTTTCTGGATTTTTTTTTTCTCCTTTTCTCTGTCATAGTTGAAGTGTACCTATGATTGAAATTACAGTCCTCTCTCATCTTTTTAAGTGGGAGAACTTGCACAATTGGTGGCTGACTAAATATTTGTTTTGCCCCACTGTAACTAAGTTTCCTCAGTTGAGCAGTGAATTTCAAACACAGATTCAACCACAACGACCAGGGAGGTATTACAATGCCTTGCAAAGAAGGGCACGTATTGGTAGATGGGTAAAAATAAAAAAGCAGAGATTGAATATCC